>NW_026656421.1:0-5816 GCF_009828535.3 Hylobates moloch
GCCTCGGCCTCCCAAAGTGCTGGGATTACAAGCGTGAGCCACCGCGCCCGGCCCTCTCAGCACTTTTATGCCTCCTGCAAGGATGGCTACAATTGCATCCAAAGCAATCACCTTGATTTCTCAATTTCACTGTTCTGATCATGGATCTTTCTTACTCTTTCAGTAACTCTCTACCACCTCTAGAGAAAGTTTGAATTTCTTAGCAATTAAGGATTTCTTGGCTCTACTCTCTCATGTGCCTTTTTATCTTCATGTTCCCATTCCCTCCCTCTAGGGCAAAATTGGACCACTAACTTTCCATAATGGTACTGGCACTTGCCCACCCTTTATTTTTCTCATGCTCTTCTCTCTCCCTATAATGTCCATTTGCCTCCATCTCATCCTGTTGAAATCTAAATTATTCTTAAAGGACCCACACACCACCTCATTTCTTCAATGTTTTCTGATTTCCCCAACTGATATGACGGCTCCCTCTTCTGAACTTTCAGAGCACTTTGCACCACTCTTGGCTCATGTATCATGCTCTGCTTTGTGTTATGTTTGCTTTTAATATGAATTTGTCTTCTGGTAAATTGAAGTCTCATAAATTTGGGCACCAAACTTATACATTTATAACTTATACAAAAATGTCTCATACATTTTTTAGCATTGACAATAGACAACAGAAATACGCAATCAATATAATGGGATGAACATGCAACTGAATTTTTTAGGAAAAAGGGAATATACATTTAATTGAGATTATATTTGTCATGCTGATCAAGCTTTATAAATTTGGTCTGTACAAAGGAGTATAAAGATAGCTATGAATGACTATAAGCCTCTCACCAGAAAGGTGTTTTTAGCAATAATAGAAGTAAAAAACTGACTCTAGGACGATTAACTTATTCGAAAGCCAACCTTATAATAATGAACCATTATTAAATGAGTATTATCTGCTTAGCACTGTGGTTAGTACTTATTGGATTTACATTATTTATTCCTCACAAAACCCTTGAATTATGTATTCTTGTTATTCTCAATTTTCAGTTGAAGAAACACAGGATATGTTTGGTTGAGTAAACGTATTAAAAATTATGTTTTCACAACATCATAGATATCTGTTCTGAGGAATTAGAAGACAAATTTTTCTTCATATATAAATGTATTTATAAATTTTTATACATTTAATGCTTTATGTTGCTCTCCTATGAGCACTCTTGGACTGTACCAGAATCTCACTTTTATTAATTGAAAAAAGTAGGATGGCTTAGTTTTAAGAATTAAAGTTTCAAAGTACAAATCTGGATTGATAAATCTAGAAGGGTTTTTTTTTTTTTTTTCATAAAATGACCACAGTTATATGTGTTATTAAAGTGGCCAATGATGAAAACCATATCCTTCACAGATTTTACGCTGAGGTGAATGAAGGAGAATGAATTTTTCCATTGAAACTTGGAGTGAAATTCTTAAGCCAACTTCGAGTAGAATACTTATATGTGAATCCAAGTTGTCAGGATAGACTCTTTTTTTTTTTTTCTAGACAGTCTCACTCTGTCTCCCAGGCTGGAGTGCAGTGGCACGATCTCGGCTCACTGCAACCTCCGCCTCCCAGGCTCAAGCAATTCTTGTGCCTCAGCCTCCCAAGTAATTAGATTACAGGCATGTGCCACCATGCCCAGCTAATTTTTTGTATTTTTAGTGGAGACAGGCTTTCGGCATGTTGCCCAGGCTGGTCTGGAAATCTTGAGCTCAGGCAATCTACCCACCTCAGCCTCTCAAAGTGCTGTAACTTTTCTTCAATTGCTCCTACTGAAAGGCACGGGTATAGACTATAATAACAAAGCCTGTGTCTGCTTCATGAGTAATATTTGGCTTCACAATACAAATGGCAGACTCTAGTCCTTAAAAGTCATCAGCCAGAAAGAAGGGGCTAGAATATGTTTCTTTGGCAGGCCTTCCATGATAAGAAACAATCCTTTGAGCCAAGCAATCAAAGACGTCGAAGCCCCTGGGTTTAGAACTGGCAGAGACTACTGGTAGAGCATGTTTTTATCCTTAACAAATTACTTCAAACATAAACAAAATAAATTATTCTAATAGATGATGTACAGTATCCCTGATGAACAAAATTACACATAATTAATGCAACAGAAAGCCGAATACAATGGGAAATGTCATGAGTATCAAAGAGACAGAAAAAACTGTGTGCAAAGCAAGAGGGGTTTATAACTGGGTGACATTAGGAAAATTGCTTTAGTAACTGGAATATCAAGAAGGGCATCATTTTTATGGAAAAGATACAAACCACAAATTAAAAATGATGTTACCTCTATATAGCAAAAAATCCTGGTCACTTAGTGTTTTATAAGAAAAAAAGTATATGAAGCGAAACACTCACTGATCATTCAGGTGAGCAAGTTTAAAGCACTCTAATTCATTTCACTATTATGCTAAATCACTAGCAATACAGTTGTAAGAACCAATTAAGAAACTTTTCAAAGTTAGAACTGTGTGTCTAATGAAGGAATTTTGGCATCTACTGAAGTAATATGTATGATGATTTAAAATCAGCATGCACTTAATAAATTCTTATTGAATACATTTTTTGTTATCTTTAGATTGTGCCTGTAGGAAGTTTTATGTTTATAGCTTGAACCAACACTCCTGACCTTGGTTTCACACAGAAAATTTTAAATTTGGCATTCAGTTTGTCAACTGGAATTTCTAAACGCGTAAAATGGACCTTTGACCTAAGTGTCTATTATCATAATTAGCACAAAAAACAAAGGACTTTAGCTCTGTGGCTCACTTAGCAAATAGTGCAAATCCCATAGTCCAGAAGACTTTCAATAATGTTTGCTGAAGTGTGTAGCACATTTTACAAAGCAATAAAATTTGTAGAAAATCCCTAGCCTCCTAGAATGGAATAAAATTTTCTTCCCTCTATGGTCCACATCTATTTGCAATGGAGAGATGTGTATTGATCTATCATGCAGTGAATTTCTCTCTCCGGCCACTATTGATTTCATTTTACCAATTGACAAGGTTCACAGACTTAGTTTTAAATGTGTTGAAAGTATATGTGCTGTCAAAGGACAAGTATTTATCAAGGGAGCCTTGAAGCCATTGGATGAAATCAATTTGCCAGTAGCCTGTCACAGTCTACTAAATCTAGCAGAGTTGAAGAAGTGTGGAAAAGTTTCAAATGAACAAGCTCTTTATTTCCCCCTTGTTGTAATATTCTAATGCTCCAACCAATTTCTAGGCATCCACTCTAATTAAATAAACAAGTATCTTCACTTACTTCACTTACTATGTATAACAAACTGGGCTAACTCTCAGAAGGTGGGGTTTTAATAATGACCATTGACTCATCTTGGGGCCCCAGGAAATCCATGTCATGTCCATGCTCCAGTTTCTCCATCTGTGCAACACATATAGTAGCAGCTGCTCTTTTCAAACTTACCATCATTCTCATCCTCCTCTAATTCACAGGGAAACACTGAGAATAAGTGAGAAAATGGATTCTATCCCCAAGCTAAAGGTCATTTCAGTGGTACTCTTAAGAACAAGGAGATGAGCTTCTACACTTATAACATACTTATAGGATACTATGTTATACTTCTATAGCATCCTCTCTATTGCCACACTGTGTGCTCCCTTCCCTACCCCGACATCTATTAATATCTAATCACAAAAATAGGGAGCCATACTGGCCTTAAAGGGAGCAGAGTTTTATTTCCTGAATTACTGGGCAGAGAATCAACCCTTCTGATGCCGATCAGTTCCCTCTTGTAGTCTACTTTCCAAGTGAACATCAAACTGTTTGCTGAGTGAGTCACAGAGCTAAAGCCTTATTTTTTTCTTATAAAACACTAAGTGACTAGGATTTTTTGGTACATAGAGGTAACATATTATTTTTAATTTGTGGTTTGTATTTTCAATAAAAATGGTGCCCTGTTGGTAACCCAATTATTAGAATAAATTTTCTTAAGTCAACATAGCTCCCTATTTTTGTAACCAGATATTAACAGATGTTAGGGTAGGGAAGAGATGCACAAGTGTGGCAACAGAGAGGATGCTACAGAAGTATAACAAAGCTCATCTCCTTCTTGTTCTTAAGTGAAGTAAGTAAAGATGTTTGTTTATTTAATTAGAGTAGACGCCTACAAGTTCACTTGTGACTTGTAAGTAAAAGTAAATTCAGCCCATCTCTGTTCTTTGTCTTGGCTAATGGTATTACCTATCCAAGCACCAATTTTTGTTTCAAGTGTTGCCCTGGAGCCCCCCTTTCCCACATTCAGCCTAGTCAACACAATTTGCCATTTCTTCTATCACAAACTATCTTAAGTCTGTGGCTTCTCTTAATATCATCTCTTATATCTTGTTTAGGCCCTTATTATTTATTTCCTACATTATTACAATAGCTACAGATAGGAGGAATCACTCTTGCATTCTATTATTGCTAGAATTATTTTGAAAGTACTAAACTGACCATGTCATTTCTCTACTTACACTCCTCTGATGACTTCTCACCACTTATAGGAGAAAGTCTGAAGGCATTGGAATATAAGTCTCTCTTACCATTTTCAGCTACACTCTCATGATGACTAAATTCTAGTTACACCATTATACTCCTCCTCTAGGTTAGGTTTCCCAAGACGGCGACCCTGGAACAGGATGGAATGACAAGAATTTTATCAGGAAAGTGGTCCCAAAAAGCACCAGTAAGGAAGTGTGAAACTGAGAAAGTCAAGAAAAGAAAGTCGATTAGGGCTTGCTAATAAATGATTACTTTTGTGGGCTCAGATGCACACAATTCCCCAGCAGATACTGGGTGGCCATGTGGAACACACTTCAGAGTTACCCCATCCAAAGAGCAAGGATGCTGGGATATTAATTTTTCACTTCCATCCGTCACACTTTGAGAGCAGCTCCAGAGCACATTCATTTGCCCTCTCCAACACTTCCAGTCTGCAGGCGGTGCAGGTTCCTCTGGTCAGAGGGGACTTCAGACAGAGCTTAAGGAGCCACCAGCCTGAATATAAACAGGATACACACTAAGAGTGCCTGCTAGCTCACAAATCTGCAAAAATGCCATGTTCTTTCCCACTTCTTTCATGCTTTTCTGTATTTCTGTTCATTTTTAATGCTATTGTTTCTATCTCTAGTGTCTTCACCTCACTTTTCTTCCAAGTATAAAGCCCACATCTCTTGAGACTCTCCACATACACCAGGTTTGTTGGCCCCTCTGTCTTCTGGGCTACATAAGATTCTACTGCAGGATGCAGACAGAATTGTGTAGAGCAGAAGAGTGGCTACATTACTGTAAATAGTTTTAACTTCCATCCTTTCTCTGTTCAATGTCAATTATTCGGAGTAGATAATGGTAATTTATGTTTGTATCCTCATGATCTGTTTTGCTCCAAGTACCCAATATGTACTCAGTCCTTTGTAAATACCTTAAATGAAAGGCACATGAAAAAATTACTCATTTTTGGAATAGGTGTGGTGTGGTGCTGAAAAAATGTATATTCTGTTGATTTGGGGTGGAGAGTTCTGTAGATGACCACATAGTTGGAAGTAAAGCTCTCCTCAGCAAATGTAAAAGAACAGAAATTATAACAAACTGTCTCTCAGACCACAGTGCAATCAAACTACAACTCAGCATTAAGAAACTGACTCAAAACCGCTCAACTACATGGAAACTGAACAACCTGCTCCTGAATGACTATTGGGTACATAACGAAATGAAGGCAGAAATAAAGATGTTCTTTGAAACCAACGAGAACAAAGACACAACATACCAGAATCTCTGGGACACATTCAAAGCA
>NW_026656422.1:0-5816 GCF_009828535.3 Hylobates moloch
GTGCACATGTACCCTAAAACTTAAAGTATCATAAAAAAAAATTTTTTAAGTCACACTTTGGAACATATTTTTAAGATTATATTTAAAAAAATCAAATCAAGAGGTCCTAGAACAAGAAGTTCTTTACCCCAAGATGTCTGCCTGTATTGCAAACAACTGGGGCACTGGAAAAGGGATTGTCCGCTGATAAACCTCCCTCTAGGCCAAACTGTTTCACCACTAGAGGGAGCCCAGGAGACCTTAGTCCTCCTGACAATAATCAACTTTAAGGAGGCTCCAAGGGATTCTCCGGTGGATTGCTCCCCGTAATACCTTTAAAGGAACATGGGGAAACAGAGGTTAAAATAAACAGGGAGTTGTGTATAGTACTTATGGATACCAAGGCTACTCAATCTACCATAAACCCCACTTTAATAAGCCAACAAATACCTCGGAGTAAAAAGGTCATTTCTGTGACAAGGGTTTCAAATCAAGTTCAAGAGGTTCCCATATCTGAACCCATCCAATTAACTCTGAGCCCCCTTTCAGAAAAACACAGTTTTTTACTGTGTGATACTGCTCCAGTAAACTTGGTAGGGCAAGATTTACTTTCAAAGCTAAAAGGGCACCTAAAATTTTCCTCAGAAACAGAAATAATCTTAAGAGTTTTCCTGATTCTCCTGAACCAGAATTGTTATGCTGTCTACAGGCAGAAATTGATAAGATCGAAACTCAAGGGGTATTTTGTAATACCCCTGATCTTTCGAAAACACCTAAATGTTTATGGGCCTCTTCCCCAACTGATATAGGAAGAATTAAAAGTGTAGAACCCATAAAAGTACAAACAGATCATTCTAAACCTTTGCCTAATTACCACAATATCCACTAAAACTTGAAGCAACTTTCAAGGGCTCTCACCAATTGTAGAAGATTTAATTAAACAAGCACTCATAATTCCATGCACCAGCCCCTGTAACACTCTAATCCTACCAGTTAAAAAACAAAATGGATGAGGCTGGAGCTTTGTTCCAGATTTACAGGCAATTAATAAAATTGTAATACCAAGATTTCCTGTAGTCCCAAATCCTAATACTTTATAACCTAATGTACCCACTGATTCCAAGTTGTCCACAGTAATAGATCTTGGCTCAGCCTTCTCTAGCATTCCATAAAGCAAGTCAATACTTGTTTGCCTTTACTTGGAAAAATCAGCAGTACACCTGGAGTGTAATGCCACAAGGGTTTACTGAAGCCCCTTCATATTTTCCCCAGGCACTGCATCAGGAGTTAATGACACTACAGTTTCCTCAAAATTCTACTCTCATTCAGCATGTAGATAACTTATTGTTATGCTCTCCTATTAAGGAGTGCTCGGAAATTGACTCAGTTTACCTTTCACAGCAACTTGCATATAAAGGTCACAAGGCTTCAATGGGAAAACTTCAATTTTTTCTTTTTTTTTTGAGATGGAGTTTCACTCTTGTTGCCCAGGCTGGAGTGCAATGGCACGATATTGACTCACCGCAACCTCTGCCTCCCGGGTTCAAGCAATTCTCCTGCCTCAGCCTCCCGAGTAGCTGGGATTACAGGCATGCGCCACCATGCCTGGCTAATTTTGTATTTTTAGTAGAGACAGGGTTTCTCCATGTTGGTCAGGCTGTCCTTGAACTCCCGACCTCAGGTGATCCGCCTGCCTTGGCCTCCCAAAGTGCTGGGATTACAGGCATTAGCCACCACGCCTGGCGAAAACTTCAATTTTCAAAAGAAAAAGTCCACTATTTGGGACATGACCTGGCTGCTGAAGGGATTTCCCTCTTACCTGAGAGGATAAAACCTATTTAAAGTTTTCCTCGACCTGCAACCAAAAGACAAAAGGCTTTCTTAGGCTTGCAGGATATTGCAGATCCTGGGTTCCAAGTTTTTCCTTAATAGCTTCACCACTGTATGAGCTCACTAAAAATGCTGCACCAGAGCCTTTACCTTGGGAAGACAGTCACGAGCAGGCTTTTAGCCAAATGAAGTTGGCCTTACAACAGCCCCCAGCTTTAGGACTTCCAAATTACACTAAACCTTTCACTTTGTTTGTTCATGAATGTAACAATCAGGAACACGGTGCTAAACATAGGACCACTGCATACTATAGCCTGCAATTAGGCCCAGTCTCTAAGGCATATCCTAGTTGTTTAAAAGCAGTAGCAGCAGCCGCCAAGCTGGTAGAAGCTTCATCAGATCTGGTTTTAGGAAACGAACTTAATTTGCAAGTCCCACACGCTGTGGAAAGTCTATTAAATTCCAATCAAACCCAGCATTTTTCAGGGAGTAGACTAACATCTTATGAATTACTTCTCCTATCTCCTTCTTATCTTCATCTAAAAGGCCGTAATCTACTTAATCCTGCTACTCTGTTATCTCTGCCTGATGATGAAGACCACAACCGTATAAGTGTAGTATCAGAAATAGTGGCCCCTCATGTTGATATACAAGATACTCCACTGGATAATCCTGAATTAATACTTTTTGTTGATGGGTCCTATGCCAAAAACTGAGAAAAAAAAATATCAGGCAAGATATGCTGTTACCACCCAAAATGAGTTAATAGAGAAGGGAGCTCTTCAAGTCAGCCCAACCTGCAGAACTTTCTGCCCTTACCTGAACATGTCACATAGCTAAGGAAAAGTCAGTAAATATTTATGGATAGTAGATATGCTTTGGAGTAGTACGTGATTTGGCATGATATGGAAACTACGAAGGTTTCTCACCTCTAGTGGGATCCCCATCAAAAATGGACTCCAAACAGATGAGCTCCTTTCTGCTATCCTGTTACAAATGCAGATTGCTGTTATTAAGACTGAAGCTCACACTTGTAGAAATGAACCCAAATATCAGGGAAATGCTTTAGCAGATTTTTATGCCAAATCAGCTAGTGCTGAAACCATCAAGATATGCAATCTGAATGAACTCCGTAAGATTAATCCAAGCGAATTTCCTTATGATGACCTATTTAATAAACAGTGCAACGCATCTGATTTGGAAAAACAAAATTGGTATCTAAAAGGATGCAAATTTAACGTGAAGCAAAGACTCACAGAGGGCCCGGACGGCCGCCTGGTCCTTCCTGAATCTTTGAAGCTTCCATTATTGAAAGCTCTCCACAGCTCATCATGGAACAAAGTGATCCAAATCATCAAAAAATACTGGTGGGGTAACTATTCTGAAATTGCTAGAATGGTTTATAATCAATGTTTGACTTGGCAAACTCATAATCCCAGAAAAACTTGAGGCAGTATATTTCCACCACCTGATGGACCATTTGAACATTTACAGATGGACTTCATTCAGTTACCACCCTCAATGGGGTATCAGTATGTTCTTGTAATAGTTTGCATGTTTTCTGGTTGGATAAAGGCCTTCCCATGTAGGAAGGCTGATGCTGTGACCATAGCTAAGAAATTATTAGAAAATGTTTTTCCTTTATGGGGGATCCCTCTAAAAATCTCCAGTGATAGAGGAACTCATTTTACTGGACAAGTTATAAAGCAGTTAAATAAGGTGTTACTGACACAGTGGCATTACCATTGTCCTTATTACCCTCAGTCTTCAGGAAAGCTTGAAAGAACAAATGGCATTTGAAAACTGAAACTGGCCAAGTTAACTGAATCAATTGAGTTGCCTTGGCCAAAGTACTACCTTTTGGCTTTAATGGCAATCAGATTCACTCCTGTTACATAAATTGACCCCTTATGAAATAGTCACTGGGAGGCCCAAGTCCCTAATAATAGCATCTCATGCTTCTCCTGCTCTGTTAAACTCTGATATGACGAAATACTGCAAGGCTTTAATGTATTATGCCAAAGTATACTTCCACCAGGTAAAGGAAGCATTTTGAGATCCACCAACTGGGGACAATCAAACCCTCCATGGTCTGGAACCTGGAGACTGCGCCTTCTGGAAATGACATCAGAGGAAGATCACTCTTGAACCTCGTTGGACGGGACCATACCAAGTCCTTCTCACCACCCACAGTGCAGAGAAGCTTCAGGGCTTTGAACCGTGGGTCCACATCTCACAACTCAAAAGGGCCCCCTCAGAATCCTGGAACTATATACCCGTTGGAGACTTTAAGGTAAAGCTGACCAGGGAAATCTCTTCCCAGAAGCAGACAGCATCCTGGTTGCAGACAGCTTTCCCTAGATCACAGATCAAGACTTCTCTACCACCATGAAAGCCTTGTGTGTTCTTCTGTTTTCCTTATTTTTTGCCCTAATCCTTTCCTTTTCCTTACATGAAAATCCGTGGGACCATAATCAGTGGATGGCTTCAGCTCGAGCTTATGCTCTAGCACAAAACCAGGGTAACTGTTGGGTTTGTGGGCTAATGCCAAAAAATCAGGAAATGATTCCACGGGTGCCAGTGCCCCTCCACGTTTCCCAGTGAGTCACCCTGAAACCCCAAGGGAAGAATAGAAAGCTATTCTTGATACTCTAAACATCACTAGTACTTGCTTTCCTACACTCACTAAAAACAACACTTTTTCAACTGATAAATCGATCACACCAAATATAAAAAACCAACCCAAGTGATGCCTGCAAAACGTATATTGTGCTTGCAGGCATCACGTACTCAAGATTTGGGGATTACTTATGTTAGTACGAGTGATTGCTTGTATAACGTAACCGGATTATATCCAGTAGGGTCTCTTTTTACTAGATGTGGTTATACACCCTTACAACACACTATAAAGGGGCCACAGAAAAGTAAATTTCCCACTGGATGTTATTCAGGAGCTACACAGATTCATGGTCGAACAAACCTGAATGATCCCTGCTCAAATACAACTAGGTGGCCCCCTTTTCCAACCCCTGAGGGTCTCTATTGGGTCTGTGGAGAATCCGCATATTCTGTTCTGCCTCCTTGGTTGGTTCCGTTCTTGTTATCTGGCCTGGCCCACTCCTGCCTTTCAAATTGCTTCCCCTGAAAATTCTCATGATAGCCTTTATAATTGGAGGCCAAAATGATCAACTGAAATTAGCACTAGCCTCGAAATAGACGAGGATAAGCTAGTTTCTACCAGGGAAAGATTCCAGTGGGGTTCCTGGGGGCTCACTCTTGGTGGTAGTGAAGTACCATTTGTACGGAATTTAAAGCTAATTTGTATATTGGGAAAATTCTTGGATTTTGTAGCCAATCAGACCTCTCAGGGTTTCAGATGGGTAGAAGCTACTCTCAGAAAGGCACATGACAACATACATATTCAACAAAAACACTTAATGGAAAATCATGCAGTCTTAGATCTTCTTTTTGCTCAAGCTGGAGGCCTATGTTTGGTGTTAAACAAAACTGAATTTTGTACTTATCTCTCCCCTGATTCTGTTACTACAGAAAGCTTAATTTAAAAGGTGGCTGATACTGCTGTTTCCTTAGACACTGCCACCAAGTACAATAAAGAAATCTCTCAAGAGAAAGGAACCCATGATATGTTTATAGGAGCAACTAACAGTTGGTTTGCAGGCATCCTAAGTGGTGAATGGCAAGCTTGGGTTTTCCAAGGGTTTCTAATCTTTATATTTCTTCTAGCAGGTTTCCAAGTTATTATGACTTATATTACTAAGGTAACAATGAAAATGAGTACCTCTTTAAGTCAAGCTACTTTACAGCGAACTATGATCCTTAATCGCTATCATACTCCAAATGAAGACTCTGACCAATCAGAACCTAATACTGCTGAACTGCTTTTATCGTCTGAACCTTAACTTGGCTAATTCGGTTCAGCTCATTTCGTAAGAACTTTTGTTAAGGAGTACACCTTAGCATTTTGATGGTGTCCTCTTGACAGTCAT
>NW_026656423.1:0-3698 GCF_009828535.3 Hylobates moloch
AAAGCAACAAAGGAATGAGACACAAGAACAAAGCAGTGAAAGCTGAATTCACTGAAGCAAGACAGCCCTCCACAAGGTGTGAAAGCTGGATTCACTGAAGCAAGACAGCCCTCCACAGGGCGTGAAAGCTGAATCCACTGAAGCAAGACAGCACTCCACAGGGTGGGGGCAGGAGCCAGTTTTCTGGGGTTTAAGTACCCCTTTTGAGGCTACCTCTTGTCTGGATGAAGGATTTGGTTCCTGGCTAATTAAAGGCTGAGGTGACTTGGTGCCCTATGCAGAAGAAGGGGTGGCCCGTGCTTGGCCAATCAAAGCACTCTCCCTTTCCATCTGAGATGTGCTGGAAGCGGGAGGGCTGTAGGGAGATTTATCCTTTGCTGCTCGGCGTGGGGAGATGGGATTTCCCCTTCTGGTTTAGCTTTAGGAAGTTCGTGTTAATTGGCCTTAGGTTCCTTGCCCCCAGACCCAGGTGTCCTCCTTTTGATCCAGCTTTGAGAAGTCAGCACCAATTGTTCTCAGATCCCTTGTCCCCAGACCCTGGTGTTTTTCCTCGATTCAGCACAAATTGGCCTTAAGTTCCAGACCCTGTTTTCCTGCCTCAATATCACTCCCTTGATAAAAATCCTTCAATAGCTTTCTGTTATTGATTAAAATGCATCCCTCAAAAAGACTTGTTTAAATCTTAACCCCTGGTACCTTGACTATGGCATTGTTTGGAAATAGGATTTTTGCAGATATCATCAATGTAACATGAGCTCATACTGGCTTAGGATGAGCCCTAGCCCACAGTGGTATTCTATGGGGAAATGTGTACACAGAGACAGAGGCACTCCAGGAGAAACCATGCGACCGTGAAGGCAGAGGTTGGATTGACAATGCCACAAGCCGGGGACTCCAGGGACTGATGGCAGCCACCAGAAGCTGGGAGGAAAGCATGAGACGGCTCCTCTCCATGAGTCTCCAAGTAGGAATCGACCATGCTGTCATTTTGCTTCCAGATTTCTGACCTCCAGAACTAAGACAGAATAAATTCTTGTTGTTTTAAGCCACCCAGTTTGTGATAGTTTTGTTGTGGTTGCCCACTGGTAAATGAATGAACTAGTGAAGGAAACTAGTACAGCAGACCAAAGGGAACGGAAACGCAAGTGCTTTCATAGGGAGGTCTGGAAGCGAGCTGATTGACGTTGCAGAGCAAATACACTTCCCCTTATAATGAGTATAAAGTAAAAGATCATTAGCATTGCCTGTGATGTCTGTTTCGTCTTTCCACTCTTTAATTTCGAGCTTCAGGTTGCTGTCATTGCTTTCACTGGCTTTTTTTCAATTTCTCGAACAAGCTCTTCTCTGACCCAGGGGTATTGTATATGCTGATCCCTCTGCCTAAGAGACTCACCTGAGTTTTGCTTGAATCACTACTACTCATCAGATCTCACTTCCTCGAAGACCTCTTTCATAACAACTTCCCCCATCTGTCTCTAAATTGTGCCCCTTATTTTTGTTTCTGCACTTTCTTTGCCTTCATAGCATTTATCACAGATTATGACTTGTTTGTAAGATGATTTTGAAATGTCTGTCTTCTCTGCCAGACTATAGCCCCATTAGGTAGTGATGTGCCTGTTTTGCTCTTCTCTGTCTCCTGGCTACCAGCACAGAGGTGGGTATGCAATAAATATTTTTGAAGAAAGGAAAGCACCTTTTTAGGCTTGTAATTAGAAGGATGGATACAAAAAGAGAAATACCTATTTTCAAGTTGTTTTTATATTGAGGCCAGAGTGTTAGACATGTTGCTTCAATCATTCTCATTTAAGCAGCTGTTCTGACAGGTTAATAATAAATGCCACAGTATTAAAAGAGCAACCACTCTTCATTCAAGCAGAGTCACACCTTGAAATACATTTGAAATGTCATGTTAGTACAATCAGTATTATTTCACCAGTTACTTATAGCAGGTACTGCTGAAATACTTAATGACTTGGTTGGTTCAATGTTCAAACTCAGTACTCTGTTTATACCAAGAGAGCAGAAACATTCACTAAATGTATTCTAAAGCATGTGCTTTCTTTAAAAAATTAGCATAAACTTGTCATTTTGTGCTGAATTACAGGCAATATTTAGGGTCATTTGGGATCTTCCAGGAAACAATGTACAAAATTTCTTCTAGTATGTGGTTCTTCAGGCCTCATCACGGAATTCTCTACCTGCCTTGGTTTGGCAGAGGGCTAGCTTACTGACCATCAGAGCAGATCAAAAATTCATCTTTTAGACTATGTTTATTTCCTGACTGCTTTCTCTGTACTTGTGCCCTGAGACAGTTAAATTATGAAGAGCACAATTCTATAAATCCAAACATGTCACAAATAATTGTGGCCCCAGGGCCCAGAGCTATGAGAGAATACAATGGAAGAAACAGCTACTATGTTTGCCACTCCCTTAAAAAAAGAACCCATTCTAGCTAACCTCATTTAGTAGGTAAACTTTGCAACAGTGTTGAAGAAAGTAAGAAAACACATAGGCGAACCCACGTGGAAATTCCACTTTGCTAAAATGACATTTTGATCTATTCCTTATGGAATACTGTGGATGGTCCTTAAATCTGTTAGAGACTTATGGTCTAATAATGTTACATGCTCTCAGAATTCTGGAAATGTTTTTACAGTTGTAACTTGCATTCAGCAAAATTGATAATTGTGATTTAGCATGACATCAGCAAGATGGCAGAATAAGAGGACCCAGGCTTCACTACCATCTCCTGCCCACTGCCACAGACAGAAAGTTCAGCTAGCAAACACCTGCAGACAAGAATACCTTGGTGAAAACTCTAACATGTGGGAATAAGCCAGAGTCAGCTGTGTGGTCCAGAATGGAATAAACACTACATTAAAGGGTAAGAAAAACAATCCCATGTTGACCATGTCACTCCTCCTCCTCTCCTAAGTCAGCACAGCACCTCACAGATAGAATTCCCCAGAAACTATGGTTGCTACAGAGGAAAGAGAATGAGAGGCAGACATGAAGCTTCCCTCGCATTCTGAGATGCTTCCCAGTAAGCCCACTCTGGTCTCACCTCAGGGGGAACAGAGGGGAAATGGCATGGCTAGATCACCTTGGGCGAGATAGAAGTAAAGCAAGGAGGCAGAGTCCACAGTGACAAGCAGACAGATCCTGGCTGTAGCTCTGCGCACCTGCCAGCAGTAGCACCTAATCAATAGTACCAGCTAACACCATACTCACCTGCAAATCTGAGCTGGTCACCCTCAGAAGTGGTGGGAAGTTCTATCTGGCTTGAATCCTTAGATGACAAGCCTCAGACCCTACCCTGAGAACATGTCCAGGGAGGGAGATAACCAGTGCAGCAAATTTTGGCAAAGATCCAGGACTAGTGTTGTCATACTCAGGAGTTTATTATTATCACTATCATTTGAGATAGGGTCTCACTCTGTCACCTCGGCTGGAGTGCAGTGGCGTGATCACAGCTCACTGTAGCTTCAACTTCCTGGGCTCAAGTGACCCTCCTGCCTCAGCCTCCCAAGCAGCTTGGACTACAGGAGCATGTCACCACACCTAGCTAATTTTTAAACTTTTTGTAAACATGGGGTCCCACTATGTTGCCCAGGCTGGTCTTTAACTACTGGGCTCAAGCAAACTTGCTGTCTCAGCTTTTCAAAGTACTGGGATTATAGGGGTGAGCCACCATGCCT
>NW_026656423.1:3708-5815 GCF_009828535.3 Hylobates moloch
ATTCAGTTAACAATTTGCAGCAGAAACAGAGTTCAGAAGAACATACTGAATTGTACTCTAAATAGGCAATCAGCCAAGTCTAAACCACAAGCACCTCTCCAGGTTCTGCAAAGGATCAATTATAAAACTAAATAAATACAAAAGATCATAACCTATAAGTGAGCCAAGAATACACAATATAAAACAGATAATATCTTTAATAAATGTTTTTGAGAAAATTGGACATCTATATATAGAAGAATTAAATTGAACCCTTTTCTCATATCATGTGAAAAAATTAACTCAAAATGGGTCAAAGACTTAAGCATAATATCTGAAACTGTAAAACTACTAGAAGAAAACACAGGGAGAAAACTACATGACATTGGTTTGGACAATTCTGTTTTCAATTTTACTCCACAACCACAGACAACAAAAGCAAAGAGACAAATGGGATTTCATGAACTATAAAAGCTTCTGTATAACAAAGGAAACAACAGAAACAACCCACAAATTAGGAGAAAATATTTGCAAGCCGTATATCTGATACAAAGCAAATATTCAAAATGCATATGGAACTCAAACAACTCTAGAAAACAAATAAGACTAATTTAAAAAATGGGCATAGGACTTGAATAAACATTTTTCAGGAGACATACAAACAGCCTACAAATATATGTAAAAAGAAAAAACTCAATATCACTAATCATTAGGGAAACACAAGTTAAAACCGCAATGAGACAGCAAATCACACCTCTCAACATGGCTATTAAAAAAAAAAGACGGGATTAAAAATTTTTGGTGAGAATGTGGAGAAAAGAGAACTTTTGTACTCTGCTATTGGGAATGTAAATTAGTACAACTTTTATGGAAAACTGTACGGAGGTTCCTCAAAAAACTAAAAATAGAATTACCATATGACCTGGCAATCCTGCTTCTGTGTATTGACAACAAAACCCATATCTATGCCAAAGAGATGTCGGCACTCCCGTGTTCATTGCAACTCTATTCACAATAGCCAAGTTACCATATCAACTTAAGCGACCATCAGATGATTGGATAAATAAAACATGGTCTATACACATACAATGAAATACTATCCAGCCTTATAAGAGAAAGAAGCTTGGTCATTTGCAACAGCCTGGGTCAACTAAGCCTCCAGGCATATGAGGTCCATTGTTGTGAGTTTATATGTGTCATAAAGGGTCCTGAATCCCTTCATAGGGAAGTCTGGTCTTTAAAGTTCCACGTGAGGTCTAAGATTTTCTGGTGGTTTTGACATATAGAATCATAAACCTTTATAGCTAAAGGAATCTTTCCTTATATTTCATTTATTCTTTCCCCCCTAGTTTATAGATTAGATCTAAAGAGGTCCCTTGACTTGCCTGAAGCAATGCCTCTGGTTAATGATAAACCAGTACTGGAACTCAAGTCTCCAAATTACCAGTCAGCTCAGTGCTTTTGCACCGAACTCTGCTACATCTGAAAGATGCCTTGTTCCTGATGTTCAGGAAAGAATGGTCTATAGATTAGACAAAATCGGCACATTTATAAACAAAAATAGCAACGCCAACAAAGAAAAACATTTTGCTGCCCAGAGACAGGCGGGCCCTGTTAGTGCTGTTTGGTTTAGGATACCCTGGGCTTGTCCTAGATGTGAAGTAACTCACCCCTCAACAGGAGCAAGCCCTTTTGAAACACCAGTCTGTAAAGGGTAAGATCTACCTAGCTTAGCTGCCAGAATCATCACTTCCATTGTCAGTTGAGTTCCTCTGGTCTAGAGAGTCATCTTATAAATTCCTTAACCAGATTTTAAAAGGCAATAAAAGGATTAGTAGATAGAATGAATGAACCTAGATGTAGAACGAGAACTATACATGCATAATTTTTTTTCATACAGGAAACTTAAACATTAATAATCAACAAACTAAATGTACATTATAGTTATGGTAAAATGTTAATATTCAACAAACTAAATATATTTTACATTGTGGCTATGGTATTAACTCTGAATCTTCCTTATTTTGTAATTCATGAAAATCAGAGCCAGAACTGGAAAAGAGAGGTCTCTGAGGTATCTCATTTCAGTTCTCTATCTTTGTCATCTAGATTGCATGTTGCAGGATGA
>NW_026656424.1:0-5813 GCF_009828535.3 Hylobates moloch
TTCCTTGCTGCTCCCACTGGAGTGTGCTCTTGTTCTCGTTGTTCTGGGCAGAGAGAAGAAATCAGTGGCCACCCACTAAAACTGGAGACGCCAGAACTTGGTGTCTGCCTCCCATGGCACTGGGAAGGGTGGAGGCAGGTCAGAAAAATCATCTTCTCTCTCCCACAGCCATCAGAGTAGGGCTCTGGCTCACAGGTACCTTTAGAAGTACCATTTCATGTGAAGGCTACAATGCCCCATTTTACAGGTGGGGAAACAAAGGCCTTGAGGGCTAGGGAAGAGGGCAGCCTCCCCAGGTGGGGCAACGCGCCAGCTCCTCGCAGCCGCTGTGTGGCTCAGCCCACTGCTGCAGCATCCTCTCCAGCTCCCGCAGCCTCTCCAGCTCCCGCAGAGTCTCCTGCTGCCACAGCCTCTCATCCTGCTCCCGAAGCCTCTGCTGTTCTAGCAGCTCCTCCACCTCGACGACCAGCCTCTCCTGCTCCTCCTGCCGCCTCTCCTGCTCCTCCAGCCGCCTCTCCTGTTCTAACAGCTTCTCCACCTCTTCCAGCAGCCTCTCCTGCCCTGGCGGCTTTTTCTGTTCACACAGCCTCTGCTCCTTTTCAAATAGCCTCTCCTCTTGTTCACAGAGCATGTCCTCCTGTTGACGTATCCTCTCCTCCTGTTCATATAAGCTTTTCCTCCTGTTCACACATCATGTCCTCCTGTTGATGTAGCCTCTCTTCTTGTTCACAGAGCATGTCCTCCTGTTGACGTATCCTCTCCTCCTGTTCACGTATCCTCTCCTCCTGTTCACGTATCCTCTCCTCCTGTTCATATAGACTCTCCTCCTGCCTCTTGTTCAGGAGAATCAGCATCTGATTGTTTTCCACCTCGGCCTCGAGCTGTCTTCCCAACTCTCCAGCTCCTTCTTTAGATGGTTGGTCTCATCTTGTAGCTGCTCCACCTCAGAGGGCCCTGCTGGGGGCTCTGGGGCCAGGGGTTCAGCTGAGAAAGGAAGCAGACAATAACGGCCTCTGGATTCTAAAAAAAAAAAAAAAAATCCACCCTTTGGTGCATAGCTCCTCCTCTCAGGCTTCCCAAACTTGGCCTCACTGCTAATGATTCCTCACACCCGGATGGTAGCCAGTCTTCCAAGTCACTTTCAGCTAGAGAGCACTGTGGGTGGCTGACAACGGGCATTCCTCCCTCTTTACTGATGGGGACACTGAGGCTCATGGAGATGACAAGACTTGCCGTCTCCTGGCACAGACCTCTTTCCCTCTGCCTCAAAGCCCTTCCATCCACCCACCTCCCTGGGGCATTCTAAGTCACCCCCACAGCCCTCTGATGCCAGTCGTGCTCCCAGGTCACACCAGCCCCATCTTACCCATCTGGTTTTTGTCTGGCCAGCCAAGACTCACATCCCCAGGTGAGTGGTAACCACCAGATGTGGCTGTATCAGGGCTACTGCCATTGATTTTATTTTTCACGTTAGCTCCTGCTGGAGTGCCAGGGCTCTTCCTCTGCCAATATTTTAACTGTGGGAAAAAAGAGCAGTAACACTCATGAGAACTATCAGCCCCTATAGCCACATCCTCCTTTACAGTTTTGACAAAATACTCTTATACACCATCTGATTTAATGCCACCAACAACTGTACAAGGTGCTGTCACAATCATTTAGTGACTGAGAGGGACTGATACCATGGATAGGAAAAAAAAAAGAAAGAAAGAAAGAAAGAAAAAGGCAATACTGGAACTTAAACTCAGTCCTCTGACTCCAAGCTCTGGGGTTTTGCCATGAATCAGCAGCTGCCAGGGACCAAAACCAGGGGCAGAGGTAGAAAAGTAAACATTAAGCAGGCAGGAACTGTAGGCCATGTGGTTTAGAGTCACACATCCTCACACGTCTGTTAGTGTGAAGAAGTGCACCAGTACCTCTCACACTTTCATATCAACGTGTCCTCATGGCAGAAGGCAGCTTTTCTGTTAAATCTGGGAATTTATCAGAAAGAGGACAACCCAAGCCTCATTTCAGAGAGAAGTCTGGTATACGCTTGGAAACCTATGTGTCTGTCATCTCTAAGTACGTTAATGATTTTTTCTCAAGAGAATCAAGGGAAAATGATGCTTCAGAAAGATGTCCCACATTTATCCTGTGGCACTCAAAGTACCCGAGGTTGAGATGATATGAGGAAGATTCAAGCTGTCAAGTTCAGTTTCCCAAGATCTATTCCACAGAAGATGGGCAAATCTCACTTCAGAGACCACTGACTGAAGGGCAGTCTGGTCCCAGAAGCGTGGAGAACTCAGAAAAAAAAATGTTAAAGTCTCTCTGGAAAGTAGAAGCCTGGGAGAAAACCAAACCAAACCCATTCTCCCATTGCCACCCAGAGATACTGTCAATGTTTTCAGCTCACAGGGGAAGTGGAGGCTTTTCCCACTGACAACGTCTATGTGAAGGGAGTAAGGCAGCCTGAGACCTCTTGCTTCTAGGCCCCATAGTCCCCACTCCCCTTCCAGCTGGAAATTTATGCTGCAACCAGAGGAACCAGAAATGGGGTGAGAAAACTTAGGGGACTGGGTTGTAAGACCAAAGGCCGGTCTTGCAGCAGTAATGACAGTTCCTAGGGGGACTGTGACATCACTACATTCCACTCCTCCCAGGGGAGGGGACATCAGCGCGAGGCCCGAGTAGCCGCTCCACGATGGGGGAGGGAAACACAGGGTTTTGACCCAGGTCCTCGGAGATGCCAGCCCAAGAAGCCCAGGGAGGTCGAGCTTGGGGCGGCAGGAGGGGAGGGCAGAGTCTCCAGTAGGGAGCCCCAGGAGTCACCAGCCCAAAGCCACCCAGGGATGACTGGCAAGGGCGGGGCTTGGGGCTGGAGGACCGAGGTCCTGGGAGACGAGAGCCCAGGGAGGTTGGGCTTGGGGCAGTAGGAGGTGAGGGCTGAGTATGGAGTAGGGAGCCCCAGGAATCACCTGCCCAAAGTCACCCTGGGGTGATTGGCAAGGGCAGGGACTGGGCTCCTTGCTGAAGGGGTGGGGCTGGCTGACAAGACTTTGGTCGGGGGAGCCCAGAGGCGCTGGGGTTGTGGGGCCCAGTCTGGTATGCCTCAGGACTGATATGGACTCTGGCACCGGTCTTGTCATCAGAGGGCGTCTGTGGCTGGGTTGGGGGCCATGACCTGGGGCGTTTTACCTTTTTCTTGGCTGCGGCCAATCTCCCGTTGTGTTTTTTTCTGACATTGTGGGGTGCGGAGGGAGGCGGGGTTGGGGCCACCTCAGCGAAGTCCCAGTGAGCACTGCTGAATGCCTCCAGTCACCTACCAGGCAGCTGTGCGACTGAGCCACAGGAGGCGTAACCAGGGCCCCACTAGAACACAGAATAGGGGCGTGGCCTTAATGCTCCAAGCCCATTGGTCAGTGACAAAGATGAAAGGGAAAGGAGGCGTGGCCAGGCAGCAGCATGTCCAGAGGGACCTGTGGCATAAGGAAAGTGGCCCATGCAACCGCTGTCCCCGCCCATTCTGGGAGACGGGAGGGGCTGTCTTTTGCTTTAAAAGCTTTCAAACTGTAAAAAGTAAACTTTAAGAAATGTGTGTATACTTTATATATATGTGTGTGTCTGTGTGTGTGTATCTATGTGTTCCTCCAGAGCTGTCTTCATTATCCAGCTTCTATGCAAAGTCTGTGATTTTGGCCTATATTTTTCATCTTCAAATGGAGCACAAGAATTACCAGTATTACCTTAACTGGGAGATCCTATAAAAATGGAAAATCCATAGCATGCTTGATGATTAATGAAGCCGAATATAGTATCCAACATCACAATAAGACAAAATAAGCACAATGATTTCTCTTTTTTGGAAAAATGTTTGTCTTATTCTTCTACATTATTGTTAAGATTTCTTTTAAAAACAAGAAACATGCCTAATATCTTTAAAAACACAAAGCTTTTGGGCCGGGTGCAGTGGCTCATGCCTGTAATGTTATCACTTTGGAAGGCCAAGGTGGGCAGATTGCCTGAGGTCAGGAGTTTGAGACCAGCCTGGCCAACATGAAGAAACCCTGTCTCTACTAAAAATACAAAAGCTAGCCAGGCGTGGTGGTGGGTGCCTGTAATCCCAGCTATTTGGGAGGCTTGAGGCAGGAGAATCACTTGAACCCAGGAGATGGAGGTTGCAGTGAGCCAAGCTCACGCCACTGCACTCCAGCCTGGGCGACAGAGCAAGACTGCATCTCAAAAGAAATAAAATAAAGTAAAATACAAAGTAAGTAAGAACACAAAGCTTTCAATTTAATAAGCACTTAGAGCTCTTTACCGGTTTAAAACAAATACAAGGCCCATTTTTCTAGAATCACCTGGCCTCTCTAAGCCTTGCAAAGGAAAATGAATTTCTCACTTGATACCTGGCTATGACTTGCAATCATGAAAGCCAAGAATTGTGTTATGTCACTGTGTATTGCTTGTTATCTGAAATCCACACTAGGCTGGGATCAAGGGTTGAATCTTTCATGATTTTCTCCATAACCTGTGCGCTTCTTATCCCAGACCAAACTAAGCTTTTTTCTAGAGTTCTACAATTTACAGTTAATAGACAAGAGTGGTTCTCAAAATGTAGTCTATGGACTAGCAGCACCAGCAGCACCTGAGGCCTTTTTATAAGTGCGAATTCTCAGGCCCCACCCTGGACCTGGTGAATCAGAAACTCTAGATTAGGGTTCAGCAATCTGTGCTGCAGTAGTCCCTGCAGGTGTTCAAGAACCTTTGGCATACAGCAGGTAGTAAAATGTGTTTCCTTCTGTAGGTCCAAAGCCAGGGTTACCATATGTTCTGCCTTGTTATGAAACAATGACATGCAATTAAAAGACATAAATCTCCTTCCTGCTCCCACCCTCCATCCGATGTGTTTTATTTTTATGAGTTCAATAAGAAAACAAGTGGCAATCAGAGATTTAGTCTAAAAAGTATGTTTACAAGTGTCCGTTCTCATCCACCCTGATCTCCTACAAAACCATTTACATCCTCTTACATCTCAAGTTTTAAAAAAGTATCTTCACAATGTAAGACTCAGGCATACTAGCAGTTCTATAATAAAACACCAAGTAAATCAGAATGTCCAACCTTACTAGAGAAGAAAAGTGGAATCGTTGGCTATATTTTCAAATTGCATTCAACAGGAAATTTAAGTTTTGAATTTTTTTTCACCTTCATTCTTCCAAGTTAATAGAATTAAATCAGAATATGCCATTTTTCAAAGCCTCTAGCCAGGCAAAGTTTTACTGTATTATTTCTTGCTTTCAATGGATATAAAGCAGGTTCCTGGTAGGCACATTCTGTATACCTGCAAAGATGCAGAACTAAACAGTTCCATCTGTTCAATATTAACCCAAAAGTCCTGTAAACCTCGGATGGTGAGTGTAATACTTCAGCACTGGCCCAAAGCCTCAAATATGAGAAGATACCAAGAACACCACTAGCAAACAAAACTAAACTCTCGGCCAGGAGCAGTAGCTCACGCCTGTAATCCCAGCACTTTGGCAAGCCAAGGTGGGAGGATTACTTGAAGTCAAGAGTTCAAGACTAGCCTGGGCAGCAGAGCGAATTCACATCTCCACAAACATTTTTAAAAATTAGCTGGGTGTGGTGGCACACAGCTGTAGTCCTAGCTACTTGGCAGGCTGAGGTGGGAAAATTGCTTGAGGCCAGGAGTTCAAGGCTGCAGTAGCTATGATTATGGCACTGCACTCCAGCCTGGGTGACAGAGCGAGACTTAGATAATTACATTTTCTCCTGCTCCTGTTTACACTAAAATCACTAAGTTAAAAGGC
>NW_026656425.1:0-5812 GCF_009828535.3 Hylobates moloch
CATTTTTTATTTCTGTGGATGAATTTATCAACCTTTAATAAATGTTCCTGTTCATTGCATAGTCTTTTTATTAAGCCTTCCATTGAGTCCAACATTTACTTGTAAAATAGGGAGTAATTTAAGTGTTAATGGATTTTTGTATGAATAAAAGGAATGATGCTTTCTCTTAAAGGAATCCGCATAGAAACAAGCCAAAACAAAAATCTACACACCAGGTTTTCCAATGAATAGGACTAATAGGTTGTTTAAAAGATAGATATCAATTAGGAAACATTTTTTATCTATACTTTCCTTGGCAACAAAATAAATTGCTACTAATTATTTTTCACAATACTACGGTCTTTCTAAAGTACTCTTAATCATATATACACACAGTGCATTTCAGTAAAAACACAAAAAAAGAAATATATATACACACACACAGAAGCAGCCTCATTTTTGACAAAAGGTCACACAGTTCATCAATTATAGCTTACAGACAACGTAGTCTACTTAAAATATGTATTATTTTCCAGTCTGTGGCTTGTCTTTCACAGAGCAGTTGTTAATTGCAATGAAATCCAACTGCATCATTTTTTTGTTTCATGAATACGTCTCTAGAGACTTACTAGAGACTATTGCCAAACCTAAGATCAGCTAAACTTTCTCTTGTTACCTTCTAGAATGTTTAAAGTTTTTTTATTTTACATTCAGGTCTATGATACATTTCAAATTAATTTTTATGCACAGTGTAAGGTCTGTGTCAGAAAAAGGGAATATTTATTTTTATTAATTTCTAGGTTCATACATGAGGCCCTTATAAAAAAAGACACATTATCCAGAGAAAAGCATACAAATTTTTTGCCCTGCTTCTAGCTCTTTTGTGCTTTCATACAAATTTGAAATCAATATATTACAATCTATAAAATATCTTGCTTGGGTATTGATTGGGATTACATTGAATCTATAGATTTAGTTGGGAAGAATTGGTATCGTGACAATATTGAGTCTTTCATCTGATGAACACAGCATATTTCTCCATTTATATATTAGTTGATAATTTTCATAAGGGTTTATAGTTTTACACATGTATATTCAATATTTATTATGTTAGATTTATAGATAAGTATCACATTTTCTGGATTCTATTGCAAATGATATTATTTTCTTCTAATTTTAAATTCAAATTTTTATCGGTGCTATATAGGAAATTAATTGACTTTTGGATATTAACCTTATAACCTGTGACCTTGCTACACTTGCTTATTAATTACAAGAGTGATTGTATTGATTCTTTGAGATTTTCTGTGTCAGGTGGCCTGAAAATAAATACAGTTTTATTTCTTTCTAATTCGTATATATTTTATTATTGTTTCATTCCTTATTACAATGATGAGGACTTCTGGTAAAATGGTGAATAAGAATTTTGAAACCTGACATTTTAATTTTATTTCCAATCTTATAGAAAAAGTGTATAGTTTCTCACAATTAAATATTGTTAACTGGAGAATTTTTATAATGGTTCCTCATAAAATTGAAAAGTTCACCTCTATTTCTGGTTTGTTGAATTTTTACCATTAATGGATTATGTATTTTGTCAAATATTTTTCCAGTGTCAATTGAGATAATCATATGATTTTTCTTGTTTAGTCTGTTAATGTAGTGGAATACATCAATTGATGTTTGAATGTTGAATAAGTGTTGCATATCTAGAATAAATGCCACTTGGTTATAGTGTATAATTTTTTTATATATTGTTAGATTTTATTTGCTAATATTTTGTTGAATATTTTTGTATCTTTGTTAATAAAATATGGGTCTATAGTTTTCTTTTCTTGTAATATCTTTAACTGAGGTTGGTATTAATGTAATGCTGACCCCATGGAATGAGTGGGGAAGTATTCTCTCTGCTTCTATTTTCTTGCAGAGAGTGTGGAGGATTTGTATCATTTCTTTCTTCAGTGTTTGGTAGAATCCACTGGTAAAACCATCTGACCCTGGTAATTTCTTTTTTTGAATGATGTTAATTAAAAATTTATATTATTTAACCACTAGGGTTATTCAGGCTATTTCTCCATGTGAGGGTTTTTGGTAGGATGTGTCTTTAAATGAATTGGTCCATTTTATCTAAATGATCAAACTTAAGCCCATACAGTTTATGATGGTTACTGTTATGTGTCAGCTTGGCCAGGCTATAGTACTGAGATATTGGCTCAAACATTATTTTAGATGTTTCTGTGAATATTTTAAAAATGAGATTAACATTTAAATTGGTAGACTTTGAGTAAAGCAGATTATACTTCATGCTTCTTTTTCAGATTTAGTCGATTTTAATTGAAAATTTTAAGTGATCTTATTTTATCTCTTCTCTTAAAAAAATCAAGTGAACTTTTTAGTTATTTCCCTGAAATTTAAAGTATACATTTTTTAACTAATCTAAATTCACCTTCAGTTTGTAGAGCAAGCTGGCCAACTAGACACAGACAGGAGAAACATCGGCTAATTCAAACAAAAACAAAGAAAAGTAAATGAAGAAGAATGAACAAAACCACTGAGAAATATGGGATGATGTAAAGAGACCAAATCTACAACTCATTGGTGTCCCTGAAAAAGGGAGTGAAACCAAGCAACTCAGAAAACATATTTCAGGGTATTGTCCATGAAAATTTCCCCAACCTCTCTACAGATGCCAACATTCAAATTCAGAAAATGCAGAGAACTTCTGTGAGATACTATCCCCAGGACACATAGTCATAAGATTCTCCAAGGTAAAAATGAAAGGAAAAAATATTAAAGACAGCTAGAGAGAAGGGGCAAGTCACCTGCAAGGAGAACCTTACCAGGCTAAGAGTTAAATTTTCAGCAGAAATCCTACAAGCTAGGAAAGATTGGGGGCCTATATTTAGCATTTGTAAAGAAAATAAATTCCAACCAAGAAATTCATATCTAGCCAAACTAAGCTTCATAAGTGAAAGAAAAATAAGATCCTTTTCAGACAAGCAAATAGTAAGGGAATTTGTTAACACCAGACCTGCCTTGCAAGAGGTCCTGAAGGAAGTGCTAGATATGGAAAGCAAGGATCCTCACCAGCCACTACAAAAACACACAAGTACATAGAGCATTGACACTATAAAGCAACCACACAATCAAGTCTGCCTAATAAAAACATTATGACAGGATCAAATCCATGCATATCAATACTAACCTTGAATGTAAATGGGCTAAATGCCCTGATTCGAAGGCACAGAGTTGAAAGCTGCATAAAGAAGCAAGACCGGCACGGTACCATGGCTTACGTCTGTAATCCTAGCACTTTGTGAGGCCAAAGCAGGTGGATCCCCTGAGATTGGGAGTTCAGGACTAACCTGACCAACATGGAGAAAACACGTCTCTACTAAAAATACAAAATTATCCGGGCATGCCTGTAATCACAGCTACTCGGGAGGCTGAGGCAGAAGAATCGCTTGAACTAGGGAGGCAGAGGTTGCAGTAAGCTGAGATCGAGCCATTGTACTCCAGCCTGGGCAACAAGAGAGAAATTTCATCTGAAAAAAAAAAAAAAGAAAGAAAAGAAGCAAGACCCAATGCTATGCTGTCTTTAAGAGGTATGTCTCACATGTAATGACACCCAAAGACTCAACATAAAAGGATGGAGAAAAATATACCAAGAAAATGGAAAACAGTGAAAAGCAGAGGTTGCTATTACAATTTCAGACAAAATAAATGTTAAACCTAAATAAATAAATAAATAAATAAATAAAACAAAGCAGGGCGTTACATAATGGTAAAAGGATTCAATTCAGTAAGAAGAGCTAACTATCCTAAATATATATGCATCCAACACAGGAGCACCCAGGTTCAAAAGCAAGTTCTTGGAGACCCATGAAGAAACTTAGATAAGCACACAATAATAGTGGGAGACTTCAATACCCCACTGACAGTATTAGACAGACCATTGAGTCAGAATACTAACAATGATATTCAGAATCTGAACTCAACAGTTGATCCAATGGACCCAATAGATATCTACAAAATGCTCATGAATGACTTTTGGGTAAGCAATAAAATTAAGGAAGAAATCAAGAAGTTCTTTGACACTAATTAGAACAAAGGTACAATATGCCAGAATCAACTTAAAATGAGTTAAAGATCTGAATGTAAAATCAAAACTATAAAAACCCTGGGAGATAAACTAAGAAATATCATTCTGAATATAAGATCTTGCAGAGATTTCATGATGAAGACTCCAAAAGCAATTGCAACAAAAATGAAAATTGACAAATGAGACCTAATTAAAGAGCTTCTGCACAGCAAAAGAAACTATAATCAACAGAGTAATCAAATGATTTACAGAATGGGAGAACATATTTGCAAACTATGCATCCAACAAAGGCCTAATATCGAAAATCTATAAGAAACTTAAACAAATCTACAAGCAAAAAACAAACAACCCTATTAAAACTGGGGCAAAGGACAGGAACAGATAATTTTCAAAAGAAGACTTATGTATGGCCAACAAGCATATGAAAAAAATGCTCAACACCACTAATCATTAGAGAAATGCAAATCACAACCACAATGGATACCATCTCACACCAGTCAGAATGGCTACAATTAAAAAGTAAAAATATAACAGATGCTTGCGAAGTTGCAGAGAAAATGGAATACTTACACACAACTGGCAGTAATGTAAATTAGTTTAGCCTTTGTGGAAAGCAGTTTAGCAATTTCTCAAAGAACTTAAAACGAAATTACCATTTGACCCAGCAATCCCATTATTTGGTATATACAAAGGAATATAAATCATTCTACCATAAGGCCACTTGCATATGATTATTATTCACAGGAATATTCACAATAGGAAAGGTATGGAGTCAACCGAAATGCCCATCAACAGTCAATTGGATAAAGAAAATATGGTACATATGCACTGTGGAATACTATACACTCATAAAGAAGAATGAAAGTATGTTCTTTGCAGCAACATAGATGGAGCTGGAGGCCATTATCTTAAGTGAACTAACACATGAACAGAAAACCAAATGCCACATATTCTCACTTTTTACGTGGGAGCTCAACATTGAGTACATATTGACACAAAGAAGGGAACAACAGACACTGGGTCCTACTTGAGGGTGGAAGATGGGAGGAAGGTGAGGATCAAAAGACTACCTATCAGGTACTGCACTTATTATCTGGGTGATGAAATTATCTGTGCACCAAATCCCCACCGCATGTAATTTGCCTATATAACAAACCTACGCATGTATTGCCGAACCTAAAAGTTAAATATAAGTAACATAAAAAAAATGAATTCACCTTCAAATACCACTGTAGAGTGCTTATTGACTATTTGTATAACATCTATTATGAAAAAGCTCTTTAAATGTTTTGCCCATGTCTTTTTAATAAATTAAATAATATTAATGGATTTAAGTATTTAATATATCACAGTTAGAACTCTATTATCATATATATACACATATATGTAAATGTATATTTTTTACAATTATTTTCACTTAATTTTCCACATATATCTCCTAAGACATCAATATAATTTAATGACCTAGAAAAAAATAGATATTTATTTCGAATGATTCATTAAAGTGCGAAGATGTTTAATGTTTTCAAGTGTGGATTGTTTAAACTAAAACAATGTTAGATCACTCTATGCATTTCTTATGTTATTTTTCACATATGAAGTGGTTGTCAGTTGTTTCTAAATTAGGCATTTGCTGACCATGTGAATTAGACTGCATTTTAAGTGACTTGTTAACTAAACTGAAATTGTCTAACTAGACTATATTTAAATAAACAGATTCTAAGAGCTACA
>NW_026656426.1:0-5812 GCF_009828535.3 Hylobates moloch
GGCACATGGATACATATGTAACAAACCTGCACATTGTGCACATGTACCCTAAAACCTAAAGTATAATAATAAAATAAAATAAAAAAAAGAAACGCTATTTTGCTAAAAATAAAAAGCAGAGCAAATGAAATATGTGGTTGAAGTCCTTCTCTTGTTTTTTTCTGCAATTTTGTTGTTGTTTGAATTGGAGTTGGACTCCATCTTAAAAAATCATTATATGAGTCAAAACAGAAGAAAACTATTGTTTCTTTCCTGTTTTATAAGTATGTGGGATGCTTAAATTAAACACATAGAATTTATGGAGCAAAGTTACCTTGAGATCCAAGCAGTAGTGCAGTCTTGGGCAACTTATTTAATATTGCTAAACTTAATTTTATTTGTCTTTAATGTAACACTGAAAATATTAGCCTTACTCATCCCATAGGAATAAATGAAGAATGCTCATAAAATACTGGGCACAATGACAAGACATCATACGTAATTTGTTGATGTTACCTTTTGTCATCGTGAATCATTCAGAGAGACATATAGTTGCCTGCTTAGGGTCTGAGTAACATGAACTCCTTATCTTCTTTCTTTAAATTATCATTCCATTCATTCAACAGACACTAACTGAACAACCACCCTGTCAGATGCTGACTGATACCTGTAACAATGCATAAAAAGGCAGCGTTAAAAAGGATCACAATCTCATGAGAGATATAGGCAAAAAAAAAGAATACTTCAATCAAGGTAGAGGTAAAAAGCAGAGGCTAAGGGAGCAGTGATGACAGAGGCACAAAATCTAGATTGGAACATTCACTAAAGAAAGACCTCGTGGTGATGATGGTGGAGTACAGCCTTTGAAGTGAGAAAGGTGCTGGGACAGTAAGTGAGATATGAAAACATTTGCTAACTCATTTGCATTTGGGGAAGAAACCACGGATTATTCTAGACATTCAAAGCAGAATTGGAAAATATGTGGACAATATTTTTTAAATTCTATAAATTCTTTTGTGTCTATTTCTCTACATAGGGTTCTTTATACATTCTACTTGCCTAATCTAAGCCATATACATTCAGAACAGCAAAATAATATTACGGCTTGAGTATCCCCTATTCAAAATCCTTGGGACCAGAAGCATTTCATATTTCAGACTTTTTCAGATTTCGGAATGTTTGCACATAATATAATGAGATATCTTGGGGATGGGACCCAAGGCTAAACACAAAATTCATGTATGTTTCATATATACCATTCTATGTAGAGCCTGAAGGTAATCCAATCTTTTGAATAATTTTGGGCAAGAAACAGAATTTTGACCATAACCTATTTCATGAGGTCGGGTGTGTAATTTTCGATTTGTGTTGTCCTATCGGCACTTAAAAAGTTCCAGATTTTGGGGGCATTTTTGATTTTCAGATGAGGGATCTCAATCTGTATTGCATTTTATGATAAACACCATCAGGATTAAACCAACAGATTTACAATATAATACCTAAGCAAATAGAAGCCATTACACCATTCTTGTATAGACAAAGGAGTTTTTTAATGATGCTCTTGTTTATCCCAGCTTTATTGAGTTATAGTTGACAAATCAAAATTGCATATATTTAAGGGGTATCAAACGAATGTTTTGATGTATGTATACATTGTGAGAAGATCAGCACAATCAAACTAATTACCATGTCCATTATGTCCTAAAGTTACCATTTTTGTTCTGTGTGTGTGTGTGTGTGTGTGGTGAGAACGTTTAAGATCTACTCTCAGCAAATTTCAAGCATACATTATTATTATTAACTATGGTCATGATACTGTACATTAGAACTTATTTATCTTATAACTAAAGGTTTGTACTCTTTGACCAATATTTACTCCAACTCCCAGGGCCTGCTAAACACTCTAGTCTTTGTTACCATGAATCTGATGTTTTTTAGATTCAAAACATAGCAGAGGTTATGCAGCATTTATCTTTCCGTGTCTGACTTATTTCACTTAGCATAATGTCCTCCAGGTTCATCTGTGTTGTTGCGAATGGCAGAATTTCCTTCTTTACTAAATAATATATATTTATTAGTAATACATATTATTATATACACACATAAATGTATATATGATGTGTGCATATATATTATGTGTATATATAATATATATTATATATATACACACATATATAATATATATACACACACATACACAGTACATTTTCTTTATCTATCATCTGTCGGTGAAAACTAAGGTTGGCTCATACTTTGGCTACTGTGAAGCATGCTATAGTAAATATGGGAAGTGGATAACTCCCAATAGAAAGATACTGCTTTCAGTTTGTTTGTATATATCCGCAAGTGGGATTACTGGATACCACTGGTAGTTACATTTTTAAATTTTTGAGGAACCTCCGAACTCTTTTCCATAATGGCTATAACAATTTGCCTTCCCACCAACAGTGTAAAATGGTTCCCTTTTCTTTACCTCCTTGCCAAAATTTATCTATTGTCTTTTTGACAATAGCCATTTTTACAGGTGTGAGGTGACATCTCATTGTGGTTTTGCTGTGCATTTCTCGGAGGATTAGTGATGCTGAGCATCTTTTCATATAAAAGGCCATTTCTATGTCTTCTTTGAAAAATGTTCAGGTTCTTTGTTGATTTCGTAATCAAGTTTTTTTTTGTTATTTAATTGTATGCATTCTTTATATATTTTGGATATTAACCCCTTATCAGATAAGTACTGCAAATATTTTTCCAGTATGTAGATTGCCTTTTTATTTTGATTGTTTCCTTTGATGTGCAGAAACATTTTAGTTTGAGGTGGTCTCACTTGCTTATTTTTCCTTTTGTTGCCTGTGTTTTTGGTGTCAACTTCAATAAATCATTGCCAAGTTCAGTGTCAGGGAGCCTTTCCCCTGTGCTTTCTTCCAGGAGTTTTATGATTTTAGATTTTTCTTGTTAAAGCTAGTTCCTTTTATTTTCTTTTACTGTTTCAATCATGTAGCCATGTGGATATTAGTACTAAAAAGCAGTTTTATACGTATCTGTATATACTGTAATCTTAAGCCTTATAAAAGGATAATTATATATTTATACATGTATATATAAATAATTATGTGTATATATATAGGTCTTGCCTATAAAACATGAAATAAATGCATTAGTATGTGGTATTGACTATGTATAATGTGTCAGGCAAATAACTAACCACACTGTATTTTAATTTTCAATTTTATAGCTATGGCTTATAATTTTAAGCCATATTTCAAGATTGGAAACATTAAAATGCTGTCTCAATTTTAAGACTGTAAACATTAAAACCCAAAGAGGATGAAATACTTGTCTAAAGTCATGTAGTTTCTTAGAGACATAATTCTGAAGCTCATGTCTTTTTCGACTACTCCAAGATCTAAGAGCAATTAATTATAAACAAAAATAAATAAATCGAAAACTAAAATTAAATTTTAATTAACTTCTATGTGAAGATTCTTAAATAAAAAATAGACACCAAATAATACTACAGTAATATTTAGAACTCATGGGCACATACCTCTCTTGGTTTAGTTCTTAGTTTGATAATAACTGCAGTGACTAATATGTGTATAAATTAAATTGATATCTAGCCCTTTCCTCTATACTTTTCTGTGCTTTCCATATACAAATTTATTTTTTCTGTTTGTCATTCTGTGAAAGCTTTCATTGCTCCTTAAAGCCACGATATCATTATTACATTAGTCCTATGGTGGTATGATTAATAAATCTGCATCAAAACAAAATAAAATATCACCCATCACACCCGTTATAACATTTTGTAATCTATTGCAGAATAGCAGCTGAAACATCAAAGAAGCTTGTTCAGTGTGTCTTTGTTTTGTAATTCACAGGTTTAAATAATAGTTCCATTTAATAAGACTTGTAGTGATCTCAAAGTGACAGTTAATAGGTAGTGAAATCATGAGAAAACATTAAATTGATGTTCCTCAGATATTATCTGGTGCTATAATTACATGGATGAGTTTCCTGTAGTCTCTCTTCACCATTTACAAGTCATTTATAGTCTTATTTTATTAGCTTATAAGCACATTAAGACCTATCCCATGCTCATTTTAGTTACATAAATGTAGTACTTTATTAAAAATACTAAGAATCATTTTGAAGAACGAATTCATTTTAAGCAAAAGTTCATATTTAATTCATTAATATCACTTCTACTTCCACTCAAAATGCTTAAATAAGTCCATTAAATTACTTTTTATAGTAATGAAAAAGTCACATTAGAAGTATAATTTAATTTGAATGCTGTAGAGACTAAGTTTGTTTGCATTTCTAAATTGCTAAAGTTTAGTTCCTGAATTTTGCCCTTGTCTTCCTTTCTCATTTCCAATATATCCTTCTTTGACTTCTTTGACTTGATGAGACTGGAAGAACTGCCATAATTTTAGAAGGGTTCCCAAATTTCAATAAGAAAATTATGAGTGGGAGTAGAGAAGCGTAGACAAAATGGAAGGCTGGAATTGCAAAAGGCTATATTAAGCCTGTATAAAGAAGGCTTTGTTTTTAAAATAGAGTCATCGTCTATAGCTCCAGTGAAAAAATATTCCCGACTGGAATCTCCAGGTAGAAAAGAGAAATTGGATCAGACGTCTCTGACTTTGTTTCGGAATGCTACTGTCCTCCCTGAGTCTCTGCATTACTTACAATCCCTAGGTCCATAATGCTTTTTAAAATTCTGGCTCAAGTGCAGGCAAAAACTCTTTTCCTTGGTTTCTCTTATCATAGAGGCTGACATTTACATGGATTTTTGTAAAGATGAAAGTTAGAAAAATGGCAGCCAATTAAACACAATCCATTTGTTCACGGTTCAGATACTAAACATCTCAGTATAGAAATACGAACTCACACAGAATAAATTCCCCAGACTTCTGTGGTCCTCCTGTAACTTGCAGTTTGTATGCTAAGAAACATGAGTATGAAATTCCCTAATATCTTCCATGGTCACAATTTATCATGAAAAGTGCACTGGATTTAGACAATTTAGTTCTGATTTTGTCTTATAAACTGACCTTGTAGTATAACTTTGGCAAAGTCACTTAACTTCCCTGAATGCAATTCTTCTCTTAAAAATAGGAAAAGTAAATGCATTCCGTATAGGATTGTCATTACTTTCAAATGAGATGCAGTATCATCATCACTGGCCATCAGAGAAATGCAAATCAAAACCACAATGAGATACCATCTCACACCAGTTAGAATGGTCATCATTAAAAAGTCAGGAAACAACAGGTGCTGGAGAGGATGTGGAGAAATAGGAACACTTTTACACTGTTGGTGGGACTGTAAACTAGTTCAACCATTGTGGAAGTCAGTGTGGCGATTCCTCAGGGATCTAGAACTAGAAATATCATTTGACCCAGCCATCCCATTACTGGGTATATACTCAAAGGACTATAAATCATGCTGCTATAAAGACACATGCACACGTATGTTTATTGTGGCACTATTCACAATAGCAAAGACTTGGAACCAACCCAAATGTCCAACAACGATAGACTGGATTAAGAAAATGTGGCACATATACACCATGGAATACTATGCAGCCATAAAAAATGATGAGTTCATGTCCTTTGTAGGGACATGGATGAAACTGGAAAACATCATTCTCAGTAAACTATCGCAAGGACAAAAAAACCAAACACTGCATGTTCTCACTCTTAGGTGGGAATTGAACAATGAGAACACATGGACACAGGAAGGGGAACATCACACTCCGGGGACTGTTGTGGCGTGGGGGAAGAGGGGAGGGACAGCATTAGGAGATATACCTAATGCTAAATGACGAGTT
>NW_026656427.1:0-5810 GCF_009828535.3 Hylobates moloch
GGCACATGGATACATATGTAACAAACCTGCACATTGTGCACATGTACCCTAAAACCTAAAGTATAATAATAAAATAAAATAAAAAAAAGAAACGCTATTTTGCTAAAAATAAAAAGCAGAGCAAATGAAATATGTGGTTGAAGTCCTTCTCTTGTTTTTTTCTGCAATTTTGTTGTTGTTTGAATTGGAGTTGGACTCCATCTTAAAAAATCATTATATGAGTCAAAACAGAAGAAAACTATTGTTTCTTTCCTGTTTTATAAGTATGTGGGATGCTTAAATTAAACACATAGAATTTATGGAGCAAAGTTACCTTGAGATCCAAGCAGTAGTGCAGTCTTGGGCAACTTATTTAATATTGCTAAACTTAATTTTATTTGTCTTTAATGTAACACTGAAAATATTAGCCTTACTCATCCCATAGGAATAAATGAAGAATGCTCATAAAATACTGGGCACAATGACAAGACATCATACGTAATTTGTTGATGTTACCTTTTGTCATCGTGAATCATTCAGAGAGACATATAGTTGCCTGCTTAGGGTCTGAGTAACATGAACTCCTTATCTTCTTTCTTTAAATTATCATTCCATTCATTCAACAGACACTAACTGAACAACCACCCTGTCAGATGCTGACTGATACCTGTAACAATGCATAAAAAGGCAGCGTTAAAAAGGATCACAATCTCATGAGAGATATAGGCAAAAAAAAAGAATACTTCAATCAAGGTAGAGGTAAAAAGCAGAGGCTAAGGGAGCAGTGATGACAGAGGCACAAAATCTAGATTGGAACATTCACTAAAGAAAGACCTCGTGGTGATGATGGTGGAGTACAGCCTTTGAAGTGAGAAAGGTGCTGGGACAGTAAGTGAGATATGAAAACATTTGCTAACTCATTCGCATTTGGGGAAGAAACCACGGATTATTCTAGACATTCAAAGCAGAATTGGAAAATATGTGGACAATATTTTTTAAATTCTATAAATTCTTTTGTGTCTATTTCTCTACATAGGGTTCTTTATACATTCTACTTGCCTAATCTAAGCCATATACATTCAGAACAGCAAAATAATATTACGGCTTGAGTATCCCCTATTCAAAATCCTTGGGACCAGAAGCATTTCATATTTCAGACTTTTTCAGATTTCGGAATGTTTGCACATAATATAATGAGATATCTTGGGGATGGGACCCAAGGCTAAACACAAAATTCATGTATGTTTCATATATACCATTCTATGTAGAGCCTGAAGGTAATCCAATCTTTTGAATAATTTTGGGCAAGAAACAGAATTTTGACCATAACCTATTTCATGAGGTCGGGTGTGTAATTTTCGATTTGTGTTGTCCTATCGGCACTTAAAAAGTTCCAGATTTTGGGGGCATTTTTGATTTTCAGATGAGGGATCTCAATCTGTATTGCATTTTATGATAAACACCATCAGGATTAAACCAACAGATTTACAATATAATACCTAAGCAAATAGAAGCCATTACACCATTCTTGTATAGACAAAGGAGTTTTTTAATGATGCTCTTGTTTATCCCAGCTTTATTGAGTTATAGTTGACAAATCAAAATTGCATATATTTAAGGGGTATCAAACGAATGTTTTGATGTATGTATACATTGTGAGAAGATCAGCACAATCAAACTAATTACCATGTCCATTATGTCCTAAAGTTACCATTTTTGTTCTGTGTGTGTGTGTGTGTGTGGTGAGAACGTTTAAGATCTACTCTCAGCAAATTTCAAGCATACATTATTATTATTAACTATGGTCATGATACTGTACATTAGAACTTATTTATCTTATAACTAAAGGTTTGTACTCTTTGACCAATATTTACTCCAACTCCCAGGCCCTGCTAAACACTCTAGTCTTTGTTACCATGAGTCTGATGTTTTTTAGATTCAAAACATAGCAGAGGTTATGCAGCATTTATCTTTCCGTGTCTGACTTACTTCACTTAGCATAATGTCCTCCAGGTTCATCTGTGTTGTTGCGAATGGCAGAATTTCCTTCTTTACTAAATAATATATATTTATTAGTAATACATATTATTATATACACACATAAATGTATATATGATGTGTGCATATATATTATGTGTATATATAATATATATTATATATATACACACATATATAATATATATACACACACATACACAGTACATTTTCTTTATCTATCATCTGTCGGTGAAAACTAAGGTTGGCTCATACTTTGGCTACTGTGAAGCATGCTATAGTAACTATGGGAAGTGGATAACTCCCAATAGAAAGATACTGCTTTCAGTTTGTTTGTATATATCCGCAAGTGGGATTACTGGATACCACTGGTAGTTACATTTTTAAATTTTTGAGGAACCTCCGAACTCTTTTCCATAATGGCTATAACAATTTGCCTTCCCACCAACAGTGTAAAATGGTTCCCTTTTCTTTACCTCCTTGCCAAAATTTATCTATTGTCTTTTTGACAATAGCCATTTTTACAGGTGTGAGGTGACATCTCATTGTGGTTTTGCTGTGCATTTCTCGGAGGATTAGTGATGCTGAGCATCTTTTCATATAAAAGGCCATTTCTATGTCTTCTTTGAAAAATGTTCAGGTTCTTTGTTGATTTCGTAATCAAGTTTTTTTTTGTTATTTAATTGTATGCATTCTTTATATATTTTGGATATTAACCCCTTATCAGATAAGTACTGCAAATATTTTTCCAGTATGTAGATTGCCTTTTTATTTTGATTGTTTCCTTTGATGTGCAGAAACATTTTAGTTTGAGGTGGTCTCACTTGCTTATTTTTCCTTTTGTTGCCTGTGTTTTTGGTGTCAACTTCAATAAATCATTGCCAAGTTCAGTGTCAGGGAGCCTTTCCCCTGTGCTTTCTTCCAGGAGTTTTATGATTTTAGATTTTTCTTGTTAAAGCTAGTTCCTTTTATTTTCTTTTACTGTTTCAATCATGTAGCCATGTGGATATTAGTACTAAAAAGCAGTTTTATACGTATCTGTATATACTGTAATCTTAAGCCTTATAAAAGGATAATTATATATTTATACATGTATATATAAATAATTATGTGTATATATATAGGTCTTGCCTATAAAACATGAAATAAATGCATTAGTATGTGGTATTGACTATGTATAATGTGTCAGGCAAATAACTAACCACACTGTATTTTAATTTTCAATTTTATAGCTATGGCTTATAATTTTAAGCCATATTTCAAGATTGGAAACATTAAAATGCTGTCTCAATTTTAAGACTGTAAACATTAAAACCCAAAGAGGATGAAATACTTGTCTAAAGTCATGTAGTTTCTTAGAGACATAATTCTGAAGCTCATGTCTTTTTCGACTACTCCAAGATCTAAGAGCAATTAATTATAAACAAAAATAAATAAATCGAAAACTAAAATTAAATTTTAATTAACTTCTATGTGAAGATTCTTAAATAAAAAATAGACACCAAATAATACTACAGTAATATTTAGAACTCATGGGCACATACCTCTCTTGGTTTAGTTCTTAGTTTGATAATAACTGCAGTGACTAATATGTGTATAAATTAAATTGATATCTAGCCCTTTCCTCTATACTTTTCTGTGCTTTCCATATACAAATTTATTTTTTCTGTTTGTCATTCTGTGAAAGCTTTCATTGCTCCTTAAAGCCACGATATCATTATTACATTAGTCCTATGGTGGTATGATTAATAAATCTGCATCAAAACAAAATAAAATATCACCCATCACACCCGTTATAACATTTTGTAATCTATTGCAGAATAGCAGCTGAAACATCAAAGAAGCTTGTTCAGTGTGTCTTTGTTTTGTAATTCACAGGTTTAAATAATAGTTCCATTTAACAAGACTTGTAGTGATCTCAAAGTGACAGTTAATAGGTAGTGAAATCATGAGAAAACATTAAATTGATGTTCCTCAGATATTATCTGGTGCTATAATTACATGGATGAGTTTCCTGTAGTCTCTCTTCCCCATTTACAAGTCATTTATAGTCTTATTTTATTAGCTTATAAGCACATTAAGACCTATCCCATGCTCATTTTAGTTACATAAATGTAGTACTTTATTAAAAATACTAAGAATCATTTTGAAGAACGAATTCATTTTAAGCAAAAGTTCATATTTAATTCATTAATATCACTTCTACTTCCACTCAAAATGCTTAAATAAGTCCATTAAATTACTTTTTATTGTAATGAAAAAGTCACATTAGAAGTATAATTTAATTTGAATGCTGTAGAGACTAAGTTTGTTTGCATTTCTAAATTGCTAAAGTTTAGTTCCTGAATTTTGCCCTTGTCTTCCTTTCTCATTTCCAATATATCCTTCTTTGACTTCTTTGACTTGATGAGACTGGAAGAACTGCCATAATTTTAGAAGGGTTCCCAAATTTCAATAAGAAAATTATGAGTGGGAGTAGAGAAGCGTAGACAAAATGGAAGGCTGGAATTGCAAAAGGCTATATTAAGCCTGTATAAAGAAGGCTTTGTTTTTAAAATAGAGTCATCCTCTATAGCTCCAGTGAAAAAATATTCCCGACTGGAATCTCCAGGTAGAAAAGAGAAATTGGATCAGACGTCTCTGACTTTGTTTCGGAATGCTACTGTCCTCCCTGAGTCTCTGCATTACTTACAATCCCTAGGTCCATAATGCTTTTTAAAATTCTGGCTCAAGTGCAGGCAAAAACTCTTTTCCTTGGTTTCTCTTATCATAGAGGCTGACATTTACATGGATTTTTGTAAAGATGAAAGTTAGAAAAATGGCAGCCAATTAAACACAATCCATTTGTTCACGGTTCAGATACTAAACATCTCAGTATAGAAATACGAACTCACACAGAATAAATTCCCCAGACTTCTGTGGTCCTCCTGTAACTTGCAGTTTGTATGCTAAGAAACATGAGTATGAAATTCCCTAATATCTTCCATGGTCACAATTTATCATGAAAAGTGCACTGGATTTAGACAATTTAGTTCTGATTTTGTCTTATAAACTGACCTTGTAGTATAACTTTGGCAAAGTCACTTAACTTCCCTGAATGCAATTCTTCTCTTAAAAATAGGAAAAGTAAATGCATTCCGTATAGGATTGTCATTACTTTCAAATGAGATGCAGTATCATCATCACTGGCCATCAGAGAAATGCAAATCAAAACCACAATGAGATACCATCTCACACCAGTTAGAATGGTCATCATTAAAAAGTCAGGAAACAACAGGTGCTGGAGAGGATGTGGAGAAATAGGAACACTTTTACACTGTTGGTGGGACTGTAAACTAGTTCAACCATTGTGGAAGTCAGTGTGGCGATTCCTCAGGGATCTAGAACTAGAAATATCATTTGACCCAGCCATCCCATTACTGGGTATATACTCAAAGGACTATAAATCATGCTGCTATAAAGACACATGCACACGTATGTTTATTGTGGCACTATTCACAATAGCAAAGACTTGGAACCAACCCAAATGTCCAACAACGATAGACTGGATTAAGAAAATGTGGCACATATACACCATGGAATACTATGCAGCCATAAAAAATGATGAGTTCATGTCCTTTGTAGGGACATGGATGAAACTGGAAAACATCATTCTCAGTAAACTATCGCAAGGACAAAAAAACCAAACACTGCATGTTCTCACTCTTAGGTGGGAATTGAACAATGAGAACACATGGACACAGGAAGGGGAACATCACACTCCGGGGACTGTTGTGGCGTGGGGGAAGAGGGGAGGGACAGCATTAGGAGATATACCTAATGCTAAATGACGAGTT
>NW_026656428.1:0-5809 GCF_009828535.3 Hylobates moloch
GGGGAAATTCTGAATGCTAAGAGGTCTATAGTGGAAAAAAGAATATCTTCAATAAACAACTACACAGAATCATTCTACCAAAATTCTTTCTCTTCTCTGCATTCAACTAGCAGAGTAGAAAATTACTTTTGATTGAGAAGTTGTGAAACTCTCTTTCTGTACAAACTGTTATCGGAAATTCGGAGCGCTAAGGGGCCTAATGTGGAAAAAAAAAATCTTCAAAAAAAACTACACAGAAGCATTCTGCCAAACTTCTTTCTGTTCTGTGAATTCAACTAGCATAGTTGAACTTTACTTTTGACTGAGGAGTTTTGAAACACTCTTTCTGTAGAAACTGCACGGGGACATTCGGAGCGCTAAGGGGTCTATAGTGGAAAAAGTAATATCTTCAAATAAAAACTACACCGAATCATTCTGCCAAACTTCTTTCTATTCCGTGCATTGAAATAACACAGTTGAACCTTACTGTTGATTGAGAAGTTCTGAAACACTCTTTCTGTAGAAACTGCCAGCCGACATTCCAGGCGTTAAGTGGCCTATAGTGGAAAAAGTAATATCTTCAAATAAAAACTACACAGAATCATTCTGCCAAACTTCATTCTGTTCTGTGCATTCAACTAACAGGGCTGAGAAGTTATGAAAACCTCTTTCAGTAGAAAGTGCAAGCGGATATTCGGAGCATTTTGTGGCCTAAAGTGGATAAAGAATTATCTTCAAATTAAAACTACACAGAAGCATTCTGTGAAACTTTTTTCTGGTCTGTGCATTCAACTAGCAGAGTTGAACCTTACATTTGATTCAGGAGTTTTGAAACACTCTTTATGTAGAAACTGCAAGTGGACATTCGGACCACTAAGGGGCCTATAGTGGAAAAAGGCCTATCTTCAAATTACAACTGCACAGAATCATTCTGCCAAGCTTCTTTCTGTTCCGTGCATTCAATTACAGAGTTGAACCCTACTGTTGTTTGAGAAGTTCTGAAACAGTCTTTCTGTAGAAACTGCAAGCGGACATTCAGAGCTCTAAGTGGCCAATAATGGAAAAAGGAATAACTTCAAATTGAACCTACACAGAAGCATTCTGTTAAACTTCTTTCTGATCTGTTCATTCAACTAGCAGAGTTGAACCTTACTTTTGATTGAGGAGTTTTGAAACACTCTTTCTGTAGAAACTGCAGGGGGCATTCGGACCGCTAATGGGACTACAGTGGAAAGAGGAATATCATGAAATAAAAACTAGACAGAATAATTCTGCCAAACTTCCTTCTGTTCTTTGCATTCCACTAACATAGTTGAAACTTACTTTTGATTGAGAAGTTCTGAAACTCTCTTTCTGTAGAAACTGCAAGCGGATATTCGGAGCACTAAGGGGCATATAGTGGAAAAAGGAATATCTTCAAATAAAAACTACACAGAAACATTGTGCGAAACTTCTCTCTGATCTTTGCATTCAACTGGCAGAGTTGAACCTTACTTTTGATTGAGGAGTTTTGAAACACTCTTTCTGTAGAAACTGCACGGGTACAGTCGGAGCGCAAAGGGCTCTATAGTGGAAAAAGGAATATCTTGAAATAAAACTACACAGAATCATTCTGTAAAAATTCTTTGTGTTCTGTGCATTTAACTAACAGAGTTGAACCTTACTGTTGATTGAGAAGTTTTGAAACACTCTTTCTGTAAAAAACGCATGTGGACATTCCAGGCGTTCAGTGGCCTATAGTGGAAAAAGGAATATCTTCAAATAAAAATTACACAGAATCATTCTGCCAAACTTCTTACTGTTCTGCGTATTCACCTAACAGAGTTGAACCTTACTGTTGATTGAGAAGTTCTCAAACAGTCTTTCTGTAGAAACTGCAAGCGGATATTCGGAGCACTAAGGGGCCTGTAGTGCAAAAAGGAATATCTTCAAATTAAAACTACAGAGAAGCATTCTGCAAAACTTCTTTCTGATCTGTGCATTCACCGAACAGATGTGAACATTACTTTTGACTGAGATGTTTTGAAACACTCTTTCTGTAGAAACTGCAAGGGGACATTCGGAGCGCTAAGGGGCCTATAGTGGAAAAAAGAACATCTTCAAATAAAAACTACACAGAAGCATTCTGCCAAACATCTTTCTGTTCTGTGCATTCAACTGACAGAGTTGAACCTTACTGTTGATTGTTAAGTTCTGAAACACTCTTTCTGTAGAAACTGCAAGCAGAGATTCGTAGCACTAAGGGGCCTATAGTGGAAAAAGGAATATCTTGAAATAAAAACTGCACAGTAGCATTCTATGTAACTTCTTTCTGATCTGTGCATTCAACTAGCAGAGTGGAACCTTACTTTTGATTGAGGAGTTTTGAAACACTCTTTTGTAGAAAGTGCAAGCGGACATTCGGAGCGCTAAGTAGCCTGTAGTCTAAAAAGGAATATCTTGAATTAAACGCTACACAAAAGCATTCTGCGAAACTTCTTTCTCATCTGTGCATTCACCTAGCAGAGTTGAACCTGAATTTTGATTGAGGAGTTTTGAAACACTCTTTCTGTAGAAACTGCACAGGGACATTCGGAGCGCTAAGGGGCCTATAGTGGAAAAAGGACTATCTACAACAAAACTACACAGAATCATTCTGCCAAACTTCTTACTGTTCTGTGCATTCAACTGACAGAGTTGAATTTTACTTTTGATTGAGAAGCTCTGAAAGTCTCTTTCTGTAGATACTGCAAGCGGATATTCCGAGCGCTAAGGTGCCTATAGTGGGTAAAGGCATATCTTCAAATAAGAACTACACAGAAGCATTCTGCGAAACTTCTTTTGATCTGTGCATTCAACTAGCAGAGCTGAACGATACTTTTGATTGAGGAGTTTTGAAACACTCATTCTGTAGAAACTGCAAGGGGACATTCAGAGCGCTAAGGGGCCAATAGTGGAAAAAGAAATATCTTCAAATTAAAACTACACAGAAACATTCTGTGAAACTACTTTCTTTTCTGTGCATTCAACTAGCAGATTTGAACCTTACTTTTGATTGAGGAGTTTTGAAACACTCTTTCTGTAAAAACTGCAAGTGGACATTCAGAGCACTAAGAGGCTTTTAGTGGAAAAAGGAATATCTTCAAATGACAACTAAACATAATCATTCTGCCAAACTTCTTTCTCTTCTGTGCATTCAACTAAAAGTGTTCCAACCTACTGTTGATTGAGAAGCTCTGAAACACTCTTTCTATAGAAACTGCAAGAGGAAACTCGGAGCGCTAAGGGGCCTATAGTGGAAAAAGGGATACCTTCAAATAAAAACTACACAGAATCATTCTGGAAAAGTACTTTCTGGTCTCTGCATTCAACTAAAAGAGTTGAACCTTCCTTTTGATTGAGAAGTTCTGAAACACTCTTTCTGTAGAAACTGCCAGTGGACAATCGGAGCACTAAGGGGCCTATAGTGGAAAAAGGAATATCTTCAAATTAAAAATACACAGAAGCATTCTGTGAAACTACTTCCTGGTCTGTGCATTCAACTGGCATAGTTGAACCTTACTTTTGATTGAGGAGTTTTGAAACACTCTTTCTGTAAAAACTGCAATTAGACATTCGGAGCACTAAGGGGATTATAGTGGAAAAAGGAATATCTTCAAATAAAAACTACACAGAAGCATTCTGACAAACTTTCTTCTGTTCTTTGCATTCCACTAACAGAGTTGAACCTTACTTTTGATTGAGAAGTTCTGAAACTCTCTTTCTGTAGAAACCGCAAGGGGACATTTGGAGTGCTAAGGTGCCTTTAGTGGAAAAAGGAACATCTTCAACTAAAAACTACCCAGAAGCATTCTGCGAAACTTCTTTCTGATCTGTGCATTCAACTAGCAGAGTTGAACCCTACTTTTGTTTGAGAAGTTATGAAACTCTCTTTCTGTAGAAACTGCAAGTGGACATTTGGAGCGCTAAAGTGCCTATAGTGGAAAAAGTTACATCCTCGATTAAAAAATACGCAGAAGCATTCTGCAAAACCACTTTCTGATCTGTGCATTCAACTAGCAGATTTGAAGCTTACTTTTGATTGAGAAGTTGTGAACCTCTCTTTCTGTAGAAACTGCAAGCCGACATTCAGAGTGCTAAGGGGCCTACAGTGGAAAAAGGAACGTCTTCAAATTAAAACTACACAGAAGCATTTTGCCAAACTTCTTTCTCTTCTGTGCATTCAACTAACAGAGTTGAACCATACTTTTGATTGAGAAGTTCTGAGACTCTCTTTCTGTAGAAACTGCAAGGAGACATTCAGAGCCCTAACGGGCCTATAGTGGAAAAAGCAATATCTTGAAATAAAAACTACACAGAATCATTCTGCGAAACATCCTTCTCATCTGTTCATTCAACTAACAGGGTTGAACCTTACTCTTAATTGAGATGTTCTGAAACTCTCTTTCTGTAGAAACCGCAAGCGGGCATTCGGAGGGCTAAGGGGCCTATGGTGGAAAAAAGACTATCTTCAAATAAAAACTACACAGAAGCATTCTGCCAAACAGCTTTCTGATCTGTTCATTCAAGTAACAGAGTTGATCCATACATTTTTTTTTTTTTTTTGAGACGGAGTCTCGCTCTGTCGCCCAGGCTGGAGTGCAGTGGCGCAATCTCGGCACACTGCAAGCTCTGCCTCCCGGGTTCACGCCATTCTCCTGCCTCAGCCTCTCCGAGTAGCTGGGACTAGAGGCGCCTGCCACCACGCCCGGCTAACTTTTTGTATTTTTAGTACAGACGGGGTTTCACCGTGGTCTCAATCTCCTGACCTCGTGATCCGCCCGCCTCGGCCTCCCAAAGTGCTGGGATTACAAGCGTGAGCCACTGCACCCAGCCCTGAATCATACTTTTGATTGAGAAGTTCTGAAACTATTTTTCTGTGGAAACTGCAAGTGGACATTCGGAGCACTAAGGGGCTTATAGTGGTAAAAGGAATATCTTCAATTACAACTACACAGAAGCATTCTGTGAAACTTCTTTCTGATCCGTGCATTCAACTAGCAGAGTTGAAGCTTACTTTTGATTCAGGAGTTTTGAAACACTCTTTCTGTAGAAGGTGCAAGTGGACAGTCTGAGCGCTAAGGGGCCTATAGTGGAAAAAGAAACATCTTCAAATAAAAACTACACAGAAGCTTTCTGTGAAACTACTTTTTGATCTGTGCATTCAACTAGCAGATTTAAACCTTACTTTTGATTGAGCAGTTGTGAAACTCTCTTTCTGTAGAAACTGCAAGCGGACATTCGGAGCGCTAAGGGGCCTATAGTGGAAAAAGAAATATCTTCAAATAAAAACTACACAGAATCATTCTGCCAAACTTCTTTTGGTTCTGTCCATTCAACTCACAGAGTTGAACCTTACTGTTGATTGAGAAGTTCTGAAAGACACTTTCTGTAGAAACTGCAAGCGGACATTCCGGGCGTTAAGTGGCCTATATAGGAAAAAGAAATATCTTCATATAAAAACTACACAGAATCATTCTGTGAAACTTCTTTCTGATCTGTGCATTCAACTAGCAGAGTTGACCCTTACTTTTGATTGGGGAGTTTTGAAACACTCTTTCTGTGTAAACTGCAAGGGGACATTTAGTGCGCTAAGCGGCCTATAGTGGAAAAGGGAATATCTTGAAATAAAAACTACACAGAATAATTCTGCCAAATTTCTTTGTGTTCTGTGCATTCACCTGATAGAGTTGAAACTTTATTTTGATTGAGAAGTTCTGAATCTCTCTTTCTGTAGAAAGTGCAAGGGGACATTCGGAGCCCTTACCCCACTATAGTGGAAAAAGAGTATCTTCATATAAGAACTACACAG
>NW_026656429.1:0-3756 GCF_009828535.3 Hylobates moloch
CCACCCGACAGTCGCGGGCATCCCTATGTCGTGTGGAAATCCGAGGTAGGGACCAGCGCTGCGCGTCCCACGGCCCAGGGAGGAGGCCCCCAGGCAGTTTCAGGAGACCGCCTTTAATTCCATTACATTTACAGAGCGAGGCACCCACTAAGGGGTTTCCGTGGTGTGGGTTTTCCTCTTCTACTTGCTAAATGGTGCCTGGAAATGGGACGTCCCTAGTGGCCACCCGCGTGTGTGTCTTGCAGGACTTGTTGGCTCTACTTTGGAGCAGTCGTGGGAGCTGGAGAAAGAGATGGTGTTCTGGTTTTCTGTTCGTGCTGCAGGCAATTTCAAAGGGTCACCTTATCCCTTCACCTAATGTTGTTATTTTTTCCAACTCAAGTATCTATTGCTAAGCTGTTTGTAACGATTGGATGAAATCTATTTTGAAATATGTCTGCCATCTTGTTCTGTAGAGAATTCAGAAACATTTTGGAGGGTGTCATTGACTATAGTATGAGTGAGTGTGTGTGTGTGTGTGTTTGGGTGGCAGGGGGGACAAGAATTCTCCAGTTTTCACCTTTTCTTTCCCTAAAGGAGCAATTTCAGAAATCTATGGTACTGAGTATTAGTTTAACCTAGGAGAAGAAGAAAATCTCTGTGTAGGGCTGTGAAAGATCATGGAAATATGCTGATGCCTGAATTCCATTTAGAACATTTAGAACAATTAGTAGTTTAGTGAAGAATCAACAATACATAGGGGACTCAGAGGGAGCTATCTGATACCCTTAAAATGTTTGCTGTCCAGTTAAGAAAAGAAAAATAGTGAATTGACCTATTGGGAAACTGTTACTGATGGGCGCTTTGAAAATAACACATTTTCAGAGAATAGTAATTGTTTTAAAAATGAACAGCCCCTGTCCCCTTCAGTCCACAAACTCTATAGGTTTGCCTTGGATCTGTTTCCATAAGGGAAGGGAGATTCCATCAGTTGTAATTTAATATTTTAAAGTACAGTTAGCATTACAGAAATGAAATGAAATACCATGTAATTGCTGGAGATTTAGGCTAAATACACAACTAAGAAAAACTGTTTGAAAATAGCATCTGAGATCATGCTCAGCTGTGTTAATGTGAGATAACTGTTAGACTTTGGCTTTAGTAAACTGCCTTAGAAAAATAAGCATCATTTATCAGAATTATTAGCATCACATATTATTAATGTTAGTTACTGTGTCAAAGTAACAGGCTGTTAGGTGTTGGGGGTGCAGATTACAAAAAAGTAACAAATATTGCTAAGTCTTTTGCCCATTTTCTTGAGAAAGATAGGCAGTAGAAAGGAAAGTCGAGGCAGAGGGCAAGATGTTACCTCCAAACCAGGGAACTCAAGATTAGAAAGAGCATCAAAAATTGAAATGTTGAATTTCTCTTGGTCTTTAGGAGGGGCTGGATTCTCATTGTATTTCAGAAGCACACATTATCAGATTAATCTGTACCAGTTGAGAGAAAGAGAAATACAAAAGCAAGCCAGCATTTTGGATTAGCTAGCTAACATTCGTGCTTAAAACTAATTGCATCATTAAGAACATTTCTGCTTTTCTTAGCAACCATATACATACTTGGAATATAGTATACAGATGCTGCTCATTACTGTTATGACCAAAAGGCATATGGCTGTAGATGATTTCACTTGTTGCAAATTATCTTCTTATCCATTAGCATCTCATAATCAATGGACAAGGATCTGAACTGCAGCGATACTGGGTGGCTTCTATTCCATACAGTGGGCAGTCTGCACAAAACTCATCTACCATGATTTTCACCTTTTCGTGGTGGTTAAAACTAAGGATGTAGCCATCTAGCAAAAGGCCAAAGTTTTCTCATAGAATATGTGTGTATGTGTGTGTGTGTGTGTGTTGGAAATTCCTTTATGCTTGAGGCAGACATGGAGTGATTGGATAGAACTCTAGCATGTAGCTCCAACCCTGGTTTTGTTTAATAAAGGCCAAGATATCCTAACATAACCCCTGGATCTCTAATTTAATGGCCTGAATTACCTTTCAAAGGTTTAACGCCCTGGAACCCTCTCAAAAACCAAGAAAATGTATCCTATTGGGCACTGCCTGTCCTTTTCACTTGCAGGCAAGCTGGGTCTTTGGTCCTTAAAGGAGAGTCTTTACTAATGACATCAAAACGTTAGTCAATGAGCATCTTGCAAGGCTGCTTAGAGGCCCTGGAGGGAATATCTGGTTCATAGAGATTTGGTTCTTGAACTTTTCTGGTTGCTCTGGCTCAGGGTTTCTCAGCCTTGGCACTATTGACGTTTGAAGCTCAATGATTCTTTGCTACAGAGCTGTCCTGCGTATTGCAGGGTATTTAGCAGCATCCTTGGCCTCTTCCCACTAGATGCAAGTAGCACTCCTCCAGACCAGTGTGACAACAAACAATGTCTCTAGACACTGCTGAATATCCTCTGGGGATCAAAATCGCCCTAATTGAGAACTGCTGCGTTAGTGAGGTTGCACATAGTACCTCATGCTGGCCATCAAGAGAGTGCCCACAGAAGTGTTTACAGCTGGCCTAAAGTTTGCCTGGGGCCTTCGTTTGATTCCAAAACCACGAGGATCCCTCTGGAGTCATGTACCCCTTACAGTTTGTTCAAATTTTCTATTTCTCTTCCATTGAATCCATATGAAATCCTAAGAATTCACCTTCAGGTTTAGCCATTGATGGATCTCATCCATTTCTCACTTTGTTCTTTCAGAATGTTGTCTGCTTTTAACCTAAATTGTCCATACGCCAGCCCCTGCTCCCAAGACTCTCATAAATACCTGCAGCTTTGTTACTTGTGCTCATTCAAAGCTTACAAATGACCATTTTATGGCCTAAACCTGGAAAGTGTTAGGCAAAGTCTGCTACGATCTTGTTAGTATTTCCTCACTACCTGTTTCAGGATTGCTTTAACAAAATCTGATTCCTGGACATTCTGGGTAGATCATCTATTGAGTAGAAACATGGAGGAGACAAAGGGTAAATGGTACGCGGTAACACAGTTGGAACATGTTTCTCAACTTGTGTTCTTAGCAGCCAAGCTCTGCCCTGACTCTGATCACAGGCAAAGGAATAAAGTCTCATTTCAATCCTGAGCTTCTCCTAATTCTTGTGGATCAGAGCTGGGATTATGTCCATAGCTAACCTGGAGTTTGCCAACTTTTGCAACCCATAATTAAAATGATTTCTATATATCACTGGCATCTATACTTTTCTTCATTCATGGCACAAGCATTTCTTGAGCATAAGCATTTCTGTAGGTACTAGGAATGCAGAGAGGCTAAAGAGCTCGCAGTCTAATCAGGGGACAGGTGAGTTAACTGATAGGGGAATACAGAAGATCAGCACAATGAGGGAACAGAGGGGCGGGTGATGATTCACTGTGCTTTGGGGGGCCTTGGAAGGCTTCACTGTCCAGAGAACATTTATACTTGATCTTCAAAGATGACTGCCATTTCTAAGGAGAAGAAGGAAAGTGATGGCAGAAAAGAGTGGACAGGCAAAGGCACAGAGGTGCTGTTGATGCTACAGCTCCCAGAAAAAGAAGACTTAGAGGGCCCTAAGCGCAATAATTTGTTTGGAGGAGCAGGTTAGGGCACCTGCAGTTTGATATATGTAGCAACCACATGGCTTTTCATGTAATAAAAGCCTGACCGAATAAAGTCAGAAATCAGACCTGTTGGGATAATTTTTTTTTTTTTTTTTTTTTTTTTTTTTTTTTTTTTT
>NW_026656429.1:3856-5808 GCF_009828535.3 Hylobates moloch
CTTGCTCTGTCACCCAGGCTAGAGTGCAGTGGCACGATCTCGGCTCAGTGCAACCTCCCATGTTCAAGCGATTCTCCTGCCTCAGCCTCCCCAGTAGCTGGGACTACAGGCATGCACCAGTAGATACTGGGTTTCACCATGTTGACCAGGCTCGTCTTGAACTCCTGGCCTCAAGCCATCTGCCCGCCTCACCCTCCCAAAGTGCTAGGATTACAGGCATGAGCCACCACACCCAGCCTCTACTGGGGGGATAATTATGGGTATGGATAAAAATGAGAGACTGGTTAAAGCACATTACTCTCCAAGGAGCCCCTGGGCATCACAACTGCAGAGAGTGAAGGCAGATCGAGTGTTGCCCAAGTGAAGTTTGGTGTGCCTGGAGAAGAGGATGTATCTTGCTGTGTGCAGGATAATAGTGTTCAACAGGTAGGATAGTGGTAATTAGGAAGCCTCTCACTGTGCTCATCTCAGGAGTTTGGACTCTCGGTTGTGTAGAGCAGTGATTCTTAACCTGGAGGTGACTTTGTCCCCAGGGGACATTTGGCAGTGTCTGAAGACATTTTAGGATGTCACAACTGGAAGTGGTGGTGTATTAATTTCCTATCACGGCTGTAATGACCACAAACTTAGTGGCTTAAAGCAACACAAATTTATTGTCTTACAGTTCTGGACCTCAGAAATCCCACAGGTTTCACTGGGCTAACTTCAAGGTGTTGGCCTGCCTGTGTTCCTTCTGAAGGCTCTAGGATCTGTTGTGGTTCCTTTTCCAGTGGCCCCCTTCCTTCATTTTCAAAGCCAGCCAAGTTGCATCTCATCGACTCTTCTTGTGTGGTCATTTCTCTCTCTCTTTTCAGGACTCTTGTGATTACATTGGGCTCACCTGGATAATCCAGGATAATCTCATTATTTTAATGTCAGCTGATTAGTGACCTTTAATTCCACCTGAAACCTTAAGTCCCCTTTACTATGGTATATTCACATGTTTTAGGGATTGGGGTGTGGGCATTTTTGGTGGTATATTATTCTGTCTACCACAGGGGAGTTTCTACTGGCATCTAGTGGGAGGTCAGGGATGCTTTTAAATACCCTGCAGTGCACAGCCCCACAAGGAATAATCATCTTGCAGTCAATGTTAGGAGTGTCAAGACTGAGAAACTCTGCTGTAGAGAGTGGGAGAAATTGGTGATTTTTAAGCATGAGGTGTAACATGATCAGATATGTTTTAGAGGTAAACTGGTGTCTGGGGGAGCATGGGTTAGAAGCACAAAACAAGTGGAGGACAGATCCTCAGAGGAGGTGGGCATGGGGAAATCATGCCAAGCATGCATCCTATAAACAATTGGGAGTTGGCATATAAACATAATACTTTTATATTTCCCACTTCTCTGTTTTAGCAAATTTTTTCTTGCACTGTTGAACTCCTTGAAAGCAGAACTGTTACTCATCTTTGAATTCTTAAAGTCTGGCCCCTGTACTCTGGGGGTTTTAGAAAGATCATCATAAAGACCAGTGGTTCTCAACCAGGAGAAAGTTTGTACCACAGTGTACATTTGGCAATGCCTGGCAGCATTTTTGATTGCCAGAGCTGGGGCAGGAGTGTGCTACTGGTGTCTAGTGGGTATAGGCCAAGGGTACTGGTAAACATCCCACAACACACACAACAGCCCCCACAAACAAATACTTATCTTACATAAAATGTCAATAGTGCTGAGGTTGAGATGCCCTGTATACAAGAAACTGAATTCTAGGTTTTGCTTTTCAGTACCATTTTCTCTCATGCTTGTGGCTTTACACTTTGTCATTTTCTTCTTCTTACCTAGTATATGTCAACCAAGGCTTTGAAATTCAAAAAAATGACTTTCCATAGGTATTGAGCATATGAAAAAAAATATGGGATGTCTAAATATATCTATAGGGAAGAAGTGAATGGTAAATATATAATGATGGAAACT
>NW_026656430.1:0-5806 GCF_009828535.3 Hylobates moloch
TTTTTAATGATGGCCATTCTAACTGGTGTGAGATGGTATCTCACTGTGGTTTTGATTTGCATTTCTCTGATGGCCAGTGATGATGAGCATTTCTTCATGTGTTTTTTGGCTGCATAAATGTCTTCTTTTGAGAAGTGTCTGTTCATGTCCTTTGCCCACTTTTTGAAGGGGTTGTTTGTTTTTTTCTTGTAAATTTGTTTGAGTTCATTGTAGATTCTGGATATTAGCCCTTTGTCTGATGAGTAGGTTGCAAAAATTTTCTCCCATTCTGTAGGTTGCCTGTTCACTCTGATGGTAGTTTCTTTTGCTGTGCAGAAGCTCTTTAGTTTAATGAGATCCCATTTGTCAATTTTGGCTTTTGTTGCCATTGCTTTTGGTGTTTTAGACATGAAGTCCTTGCCCACGCCTATGGCCTGAATGGTATTGCCTAGGTTTTCTTGTAGGATTTTAATGGTTTTAGGTCTAACATTTAAGTCTTTAATCCATCTTGAATTAATTTTTGTATAAGGTGTAAGGAAGGGATCCAGTTTCAGCTTTCTACATATGGCTAGCCAGTTTTCCCAACACCATTTATTAAACAGGGAATCCTTTCCCCATTTCTTGTTTTTGTCAGGTTTGTCAAAGATCAGATAGTTGTAGATATGCGGCATCATTTCTGCGGGCTCTGTTCTGTTCCATTGATCTATATCTCTGTTGTGGTACCAGTACCATGCCGTTTTGGTTACTGTAGCCTTGTAGTATAGTTTGAAGTCAGGTAGCGTGATGCCTCCAGCTTTGTTCTTTTGGCTTAGGATTGACTTGGCGATGCGGGCTCTTTTTTGGTTCCATATGAACTTTAAAGTAGTTTTTTCCAATTCTGTGAAGAAATTCATTGGTAGCTTGATGGGGATGGCATTGAATCTATAAATTACTTTGGGCAGTATGGCCATTTTCACGATATTGATTCTTCCAACCCATGAGCATGGAATGTTCTTCCATTTGTTTGTATCCTCTTTGATTTCATTGAGCAGTGGTTTGTAGTTCTCCTTGAAGAGGTCCTTCACATCCCTTGTAAGTTGGATTCCTAGGTATTTTATTCTCTTTGAAGCAATTGTGAATGGGAGTTCACTCATGATTTGGCTCTCTGTTTGTCTGTGATTGGTGTACAAGAATGCTTGTGATTTTTGTACATTGATTTTGTATCCTGAGACTTTGCTGAAGTTGCTAATCAGCTTAAGGAGATTTTGGGCTGAGACCATGGGATTTTCTAGATATACAATCATGTCATCTGCAAACAGGGACAGTTTGACTTCCTCTTTTCCTAATTGAATACCGTTTATTTCCTTCTCCTGCCTGATTGCTCTGGCCAGAACTTCCAGCAGTATGTTGAATAGGAGCGGTGAGAGAGGGCATCCCTGTCTTGTGCCAGTTTTCAGAGGGAATACTTCCAGTTTTTGCCCATTCAGTATGATATTGACTGTGGGTTTGTCGTATATAGCTCTTATTATTTTGAGATACGTCCCATCAATACCTAATTTATTGAGAGTTTTTAGCATGAAGGGTTGTTGAATTTTGTCAAAAGCCTTTTCTGCATCTATTGAAATAATCATGTGGTTTTTGTATTTGGTTCTGTTTATATGCTGGATTACATTTATTGATTTGCGTATGTTGAACCAGCCTTGCATCCCAGGTATGAAGCCCACTTTATCATGGTGTATAAGCTTTTTGATGTGCTGCTGGATTTGGTTTGCCAGTATTTTATTGAGGATTTTTGCATCAATGTTCATCAAGGATATTGGTCTAAAATTCTCTTTTTTGGTTGTGTCTCTGCCTGGCTTTGGTATCAGGACGATGCTGGCTTCATAAAATGTGTTAGGGAGGATTCCCTCTTTTTCTATCGATTGGAATAGTTTCAGAAGGAATGGTACCAGTTCCTCCTTGTACCTCTGGTAGAATTCAGCTGTGAATTCATGAGGTCCTGGACTCTTTTTGGTTGGTAAGCTATTGATTATTGCCACAATTTCAGAACCTGTTATTGGTCTATTCAGAGATTCGACTTCTTCCTGATTTAGTCTTGGGAGGGTGTATTTGTCGAGGAATTTATCCATTTCTTCTAGATTTTCTAGTTTATTTGCATAGAGGTGTTTGTAGTATTCTCTGATGGTAGATTGTATTTTTGTGGGATCGGTGGTGATATCCCCTTTTTCATTTTTTATTGCATCTATTTGATTCTTCTCTCTTTTCCTCTTTATTAGTCTTGCTAGCGGTCTATCAATTTTGTTGATCTTCTCAAAAAACCAGCTCCTGGATTCATTAATTTTTTGAAGGGTTTTTTGTGTCTCTATTTCCTTCAGTTCTGCTCTGATTTTAGTTATTTCTAGCCTTCTGCTAGCTTTTGAATGTGTTTGCTCTTGCTTTTCTAGTTCTTTTAATTGTGATGTTAGGGTGTCAATTTTGGATCTTTCCTGCTTTCTCTTGTGGGCATTTAGTGCTATAAATTTCCCTCTACACACTGCTTTGAATGTGTCCCAGAGATTCTGGTATGTTGTGTCTTTGTTCTCGTTGGTTTCAAAGAACATCTTTATTTCTGCCTTGATTTCATTATGTACCCAATAGTCATTCAGGAGCAGGTTGTTCAGTTTCCATGTAGTTGAGTGGTTTTGAGTGAGTTTCTTAATCCTGAGTTCTAGTTTGATTGCACTGTGGTCTGAGAGACAGTTTGTTATAATTTCTGTTATTTTACATTTGCTGAGGAGAGCTTTACTTCCAACTATGTGGTCAATTTTGGAATAGGTGTGGTGTGGTGCTGAAAAAATGTATATTCTGTTGATTTGGGGTGGAGAGTTCTGTAGATGTCTATTAGATCCACTTTGTTTAGAGCTGAGTTCAATTCCTGGATATCCTTGTTAACTTTCTGTCTAGATGATCTGTCTAATGTTGACAGTGGGGTGTTAAAATCTCCCATTATTATTGTGTGGGAGTTTAAGTCCCTTTGTAGGTCACTCAGGACTTGCTTTATGAATCTGGGTGCTCCTGTGTTGGGTGCATATATATTTAGGATAGTTAGCTCTTCTTGTTGAATTGATCCCTTTACCATTATGTAATGGCCTTCTTTGTCTCTTTTGATCTTTGTTGGTTTAAAGTCTATTTTGTCAGAGACTAGGATTGCAACCCCTGCCTTTTTTTGTTTTCCATTTGCTTGATAGATCTTCCTCCATCCCTTTATTTTGAGTCTATGTGTGTCTCTGCACGTGAGATGGGTTTCCTGAATACAGCACACTGATGGGTCCTGACTCCTTATCCAGTTTGCCAGTCTGTGTCTTTTAATTGGAGCATTTAGCCCATTTACATTTAACGTTAATATTGTTATGTGTGAATCTGATCCTGTCATTATGATGTTAGTTGGTTTTTTTGCTCATTAGTTGATGCAGTTTCTTCCTAGCCTCGATGGTCTTTACAATTTGGCATGTTTTTGCAGTGGCTGGTACCGGTTGTTCCTTTCCATGTTTAGTGCTTCCTTCAGGAGCTCTTTTAGGGCAGGCCTGGTGGTGACAAAATCACTCAGCGTTTGCTTGTCTGTAAAGTATTTTATTTCTCCTTCACTTATGAAGCTTAGTTTGGCTGGATAGGAAATTCTGGGTTGAAAACTCTTTTCTTTAAGAATGTTGAATATCGGCCCCCACTCTCTTCTGGCTTGTAGAGTTTCTGCCGAGAGATCAGCTGTTAGCCTGATGGGCTTCCCTTTGTGGGTAACCCGACCTTTCTCTCTGGCTGCCCTTAACATTTTTTCCTTCATTTCAACTTTGGTGAATCTGACAATTATGTGTCTTGGAGTTGTTCTTCTCGAGGAGTATCTTTGTGGCATTCTCTGTATTTCCTGAATCTGAATGTTGGCCTTCCTTGCTAGATTGGGGAAGTTCTCCTGGATAATATCTTGCAGAGTGTTTTCCAACTTGGTTCCATTCTCCCCGTCATTTTCAGGTACACCAATCAGACGTAGGTTTGGTCGTTTCACGTAGTCCCAAATTTCTTGGAGGCTTTGTTCGTTTCTTTTTATTCTTTTTTCTCTAGACTTCCCTTCTCGCTTCATTTCATTCATTTCATCTTCCATCACTAATATCCTTTCTTCCAATTGATTGCATTGGCTACCGAGGCTGCTGCAATCTTCACGTAGTTCTCGAAACTTGGCTTTCAGCTCCATCAGCTCCTTTAAGCCCTTCTCTGCTTTGGTTTTTCTAGTTATCCATTCGTCTAATTTTTTTTCAAAGTTTTTAACTTCTTTGCTATTGTTTTGAATTTCCTCCCGTAGCTCAGAGTAGTTTGATCGTCTGAAGCCTTCTTCTCTCAACTCGTCAAAGTCATCCTCCATCCATCTTTGTTCCATTGCTGGTGAGGAACTGCGTTCCTTTGGAGGAGGAGAGGTGCTCTGCTTTTTAGAGTTTCCAGTTTTTCTGCTCTGTTTTTTCCCCATCTTTGCGGTTTTATCTACTTTTGGGCTTTGATGATGGTGATGTACAGATGGGTTTTTGGTGTGAATGTCCTTTCTGTTTGTTAGTTTTCCTTCTACCAGACAGGACCCTCAGCTGCAGGTCTGTTGGAGTTTACTAGAGGTCCACTCCAGACCCTGTTTGGCTGGGTGTCAGCAGCAGTGGCTGCAGAACAGCGGATTTTCGTGAGACCACAAATTCAGCTGTCTGATAGTTCCTCTGGAAGTTTTGTCTCAGAGGAGTACCCGGCCCAGTGAGGTGTCAGTCTTTCCCTACTGGGGGGGTGCCTCCCAGTTAGGCTGCTGAGGGGTGAGGGACCCACTTTAGGAGGCAGTCTGTCCGTTCTCAGATCTCCAGCTGTGTGCTGGGAGAACCACTACTCTCTTCAAAGCTGTCAGTCAGACAGGGACTTTTAAGTCTCTGGAGATTCCTACTGACTTTTTGATTGTCTGTGCCCTGCCCCCAGAGGTGGAGCCTACAGAGGCAGACAGGCCTCCTTGAGCTGTGGTGGGCTCCACCTAGTTCGAGCTTCCTGGCTGCTTTGTTTACCTAAGCAAGCCTGGGCAATGGCGGGCACCCCTCTCCCAGCCTCGCTGCCACCTTGCAGCTTGATCTCAGACTGCTGTGCTAGCAATCAGCAAGACTCCGTGGGCATAGGACCCTCCGAGCCAGGTGCGGGACACAATCTCCTAGTGTGCCATTTTCCAGGCCCGTTGGGAAAGCGCAGTATGAGGGTGGGACTGACCCGATTTTCCAGGTGCCGTCTGTTACCCCTTTCTTTGACTAGGAAAGGGAACTCCCTGACCCCTTGCGCTTCCCGAGTGAGGCAATGCCTCGCCCTGCTTCGGCTCGCACACAGTGCGCTTCACCGACTGTCCTGCACCCACTGTTTGGCACTCCCTAGTGAGATGAAACCGGTACCTCAAGCAGAAATGCAGAAATCACCAGTCTTCTGTGTCGCTCGGGCTGGGAGCTGGAGACCGGAGCTGTTCCTATTCGGCCATCTTGGCTCCACCTCTCATTATATGATGTTTCACTGCATCACATTGTACCATATACACTGCACAGTGATCCAACCAGAGTAATTAGCATATTTTACACTTTAAATATTTATTTCCTTGTTCAAATCCTCTTTTCAAGCTATTATAGAATAAACAGTACATTATTATTAGCTATAGTCACTGTACTGTGTAATAGAACACCAGGATTTATTCTTCCTAACTGTAACTTTGTACCCAGTGACAAATCTCTCCCCACTCCCTCGTGCTTCTACCATCGTTAACCTCTGGTAAGCACCATCCTACTCTCTCCTTCTATGAGATAGACTTCTTCACATGTCA
>NW_026656431.1:0-424 GCF_009828535.3 Hylobates moloch
AACTGCTCAATCAAAACGAAGGTTAAACTCTGTTAGTTGAATGCACAGGTCAGAAAGGAGTTTCACAGAATGCTTCTGTGTAATTTTTTTGGGAAGGTAGTTCCTTTTTCACCATAGGCCTCAAAGTTCTCCACATTTCCCCTTGCAGATTCTACAAAAAGAGTATATCAAAACTGCTCAATCAAAAGTAAGGTTCAACTCTGTTAGTTGAATGCACAGATTAGAAAGAAGTTTCACAGAATGCTTCTGTGTAGTTCTTATTTGAAGATATTACTTTTTACATGATAGGCCTCAAAGCGCTCCAAATGTCCACTTGCAGTTTATACAGAAAGAGTGTTTCAAAACTACCCAATGAAATGAAAGGTTTAACACTGTGAGATGAATGCAGAGAATAGAAAGAAATTTCACAGAAGTATTTTGTGTT
>NW_026656431.1:434-5806 GCF_009828535.3 Hylobates moloch
TGGCATGAATTCACAGTATAATTGAACTTGAGAAATTTCCAATATCATACACTTCAACCTCCTATATAAAATGGGAAATATTTTATACAGTCTGACCAAAACCATGCAGCCTCTCTCTTTTTTTTTTTTATTTATTTTTTATTTTTTATTATACTTTAGGGTTTTAGGGTACATGTGCACAATGTGCAGGTTTGTTACATATGTATCCATGTGCCATGTTGATTTCCTGCACCCATTAACTCGTCATTTAGCATTAGGTGTATCTCCTAATGCTGTCCCTCCCCCCTACCCCCACCCCACAACAGTCCCCGGAGTGTGATGTTCCCCTTCCTGTGTCCTTGAGTTCTCATTGTTCAATTCCCACCTATGAGTGAGAACATGCGGTGTTTGGTTTTTTGTCCTTGCGATAGTTTACTGAGAATGATGTTTTCCAGTTTCATCCATGTCCCTACAAAGGACACGAACTCATCATTTTTTATGGCTGCATAGTATTCCATGGTGTATATGTGCCACATTTTCTTAATCCAGTCTATCGTTGTTGGACATTTGGGTTGGTTCCAACTCTTTGCTATTGTGAATAGTGCTGCAATAAACATACGTGTGCATGTGTCTTTATAGCAGCATGATTTATAGTCCTTTGGGTATATACCCAGTAATGGGATGGCTGGGTCAAATGGTATTTCTAGTTCTAGATCCCTGAGGAATCGCCACACTGACTTCCACAATGGTTGAACTAGTTTACAGTCCCACCAACAGTGTAAAAGTGTTCCTATTTCTCCACATCCTCTCCAGCACCTGTTGTTTCCTGATTTTTTAATGATGGCCATTCTAACTGGTGTGAGATGGTATCTCACTGTGGTTTTGATTTGCATTTCTCTGATGGCCAGTGATGATGAGCATTTCTTCATGTGTTTTTTGGCTGCATAAATGTCTTCTTTTGAGAAGTGTCTGTTCATGTCCTCTGCCCACTTTTTGATGGGGTTGTTTGTTTTTTTCTTGTAAATTTGTTTGAGTTCATTGTAGATTCTGGATATTAGCCCTTTGTCAGATGAGTAGGTTGCAAAAATTTTCTCCCATTCTGTAGGTTGCCTGTTCACTCTGATGATAGTTTCTTTTGCTGTGCAGAAGCTCTTTAGTTTAATGAGATCCCATTTGTCGATTTTGGCTTTTGTTGCCATTGCTTTTGGTGTTTTAGACATGAAGTCCTTGCCCACGCCTATGTCCTGAATGGTATTGCCTAGGTTTTCTTGTAGGATTTTAATGGTTTTAGGTCTAACATATAAGTCTTTAATCCATCTTGAATTAATTTTTGTATAAGGTGTAAGGAAGGGATCCAGTTTCAGCTTTCTACATATGGCTAGCCAGTTTTCCCAGCACCATTTATTAAATAGGGAATCCTTTCCCCATTTCTTGTTTTTGTCAGGTTTGTCAAAGATCAGATAGTTGTAGCTATGCGGCATCATTTCTGAGGGCTCTGTTCTGTTCCATTGATCTATGTCTCTGTTGTGGTACCAGTACCATGCTGTTTTGGTTACTGTAGCCTTGTAGTATAGTTTGAAGTCAGGTAGCGTGATGCCTCCAGCTTTGTTCTTTTGGCTTAGGATTGACTTGGCGATGCGGGCTCTTTTTTGGTTCCATATGAACTTTAAAGTAGTTTTTTCCAATTCTGTGAAGAAAATCATTGGTAGCTTGATGGGGATGGCATTGAATCTATAAATGACCTTGGGCAGTATGGCCATTTTCACGATATTGATTCTTCCAACCCATGAGCATGGAATGTTCTTCCATTTGTTTGTATCCTCTTTTATTTCATTGAGCAGTGGTTTGTAGTTCTCCTTGAAGCGGCGGACTGGAGATAGATAGATATCCTAATCAAGGTAAACAGGTTGAACCTTTGTACCCTTAATTCAATCAGTAATTTGATACAGGCAAAGATAAGCTGGGATGTAGCATGCCTGACAGGTATGGATAAGTTTGGTCTCAAAAGAAGGAAATTATTAGATTCAGATTGAAAGATATTCTGCAAAGCAAATGGGAGATGTTCCTCAAAATGTTAATGTAATAAAACGTTGAAGTACTAGAAAGCTGTTCACGTTAAAATAAAGCATAATATCAAGTAAATTTAATGTATAACTCTAGATTTGATGCTGAACTCCCAAAAAAATTTCTATAGAAAACATTATTGGGCCCAGGGTGGAGTCACATACCTGTAGTCCCAGCTTCTCTGGAGGTTAAGGCAGGAAAATTGTGAGTTCAAGCTCAGCCTGGCAAAATAGTGAGAACCTGTCTCCAAACGGAAAAAAAAGTAAAAGAAAACTATTTAGTTGGTGCTATTTGAATACTGACGTATAATGAGTAATAGTGTTGTATGGATTTTACTTAATTTGATAATTCTGTGTTTATGCAAGTCAATGTCTTTGTTCTTACAGGATATACATGTTGAAATATTTAGGAGTAAAAGGTCATGTTGTATAATGTCCAAAATATCCAAAACAATCTTGAAAAAGAACTTCCTGGTTTCCCTACTACCATAAACCACAGTCATCAAGACAGTATGATACCAACATTAGGTTAGATGCATGGATCAGTGGAACAGAACTGACTATTGAAACAACCCTGGCATTTATTGTCAACTCATTTTTGATAAGGGTGTCAAGGCAAACTGAAGGGGGAAAATAGTCTTTTCAAGAAATGATGATGAAACAATTGAATATCCACACATAAAAGAAGGAAGCTGGATTCTTACCTCACACTATACACAAAATTAACTCCAAATGAATAAAAGACCTAAATGTAAAAGTTAAAAACATCCAATATCTGGATAAAATAGAGTAAATTGTAATGACTTCATGTTAGGCATGATTTTTAGGAAATGCCCAAAAGCATAAATAATAAAAAGATAAGTAGACAAGTAGCACATTATCAAAATTAAAAATTGTTGAATTTCAAAACATATCATCAAAAAGTACAACTCGGCTGGGCGCGGTGGCTCACGCTTGTAATCCCAGCACTTTGGGAGGCCGAGGCGGGCGGATCACGAGGTCAGGAGATCGAGACCACGGTGAAACCCTGTCTCTACTAAAAATATAAAAAAAAAATCAGCCGGGCGTGGTGGCGGGCGCCTGTAGTCCCAGCTACTCAGAGAGGCTGAGGCAGGAGAATGGCGTGAACCCGGGAGGCGGAGCTTGCAGTGAGCCGAGATCACGCCACTGCACTCCAGCCTGGGCGGCAGAGCAAGACTCCGCCTCAAAAAAAAAAAAAAAAAAGTACAACTCAAACAATGAGAGAAAGTATTTGCAAACCATATATATATAAGGGAGGTCCTACAACTCAATTAGCTTTTAAAGGTAGACAAAAGTTTAGAATAGATATTTCCCCAAGAAAAATATACAAACGACTGACAAGCACAAGAAAAAATGCTTAACATCATTATACATTAGAAAATTGCCAGTCAAAATCATATGAAATTATTGTTTCACACACACACTGAGATGTCTAAAATGAAAAAGACAGACAATAACAGGTGTCTCTGAGGATATGGAAAGATTGAATACTCATACATACATTGCAGGTAAGATTGTACAAGGGTGCAGGCACTTTGAAAAACAGGTGGACATTTCCTCAAAAAGTTAAATGTAGACCAAAACTTTTAGTTAAATAAGAGAAATAGGCTCCAGATATCTATTGTACAACATAATGACTATAGTTAATAACAGTGTATTATATACCTAAAAATGCTGAGAGTAGTAAATTCTCATCACACAAAGAAAAGTGTGACTTTGTGAGGTAAGGCATATTAATTCACTGTATTTATCCATTCCATAATACATACATCTATCAAAACATCATGTAGACCATTAATATATTTGTCAGTTTTAAAAATGAATAAATAATTAAAAATTTAAACACAGAGGTAATATATCACCCAGAAATTCCATTGCTGGGTATACATACAAGATAAATAAAAATATGTGCCAGATAAACTGCAAACAAAAGTTTATTATGGTATTATTCACAATAGCTAAAAAATAGAAATAACCCAAGTGCCTATCAGCTGATGAATAGATAAATAAAATGTGTCATATCCATACAATGGCTTGTTACTCACCCATAAAAAAGAAAGAAAGTATTGACTCTTGCAAAAACACTGATGAACCTAAAAAACATTACACCAAGTGAAAAAAACCAAGTACAAGTACATATGTTGTACATATTGTATAATTCTATTTATATGAAACAGCTACAGTAAGTAAATCCACAGAGAAAGAAAATAGATTAGTGGTTGCCAGGACATGAGGATGAAATGCAGTGACTGTTAATTGCTAATAAAATTTTTTAGGGGATAAAGAAATGTTCCAGAATTAGATAGTAGAGATAGTTGCAGAACTTTTGAACATACTAAAAATCATTATCTACTTTAAAATGTTTAATTTTATGATGTGTCAGTTATATCTCAATAAATAAAATTTGTGCTTTTATAAAGCTCCATTCCCTTTCCTCCTCTTTTGTGCTGTCATTGTCATACAGATTATATTTGTATATATTATAAGAGCATTAAATAGATTTCTACTTATTGTTTATGCAGTTAAATCAGATAGAAGAAAAAGGTTTAAAAGAAAAAGTACATTTATACTGTATTTTATGTTTGCCTATGTAGTTATCTTTACCAGTGAACTTTATTTCTTTATGGGGATTTAGGATACTCTCTAGTGCCTTTTCATTGCACCCTAAAATACAACCTTTTGTATCTTATAGAGCAAGTCTACTAGTTACAATTATTCTCAATTTTTGTTTATCTGTAAATATATTATTCTTTTCTTCATTTTTAAAGTATGATTTTACATAATGCATAATTTTTGAAGATAGTTTTTTTTTTTCTTTCAGCACTTTCGAATGTTACCCCATTGCTGTCTGCCATCCATCATTTCTGATGAGATATTGGCTGTTAATTTTACTGATAATACCTTGTAGGTGATAAGTTGCTTCTTTCTTTCTACATTAAGATTCTCAGATGAGTGTGGTGACTCACATCTGTAATCCCAGCATTTTGGGAAGCTAAGGTAGGTGGATCCCTTGATCTCGGGAGTTCCAGACTAGCCTGGGCAACATGGCAAAACTTCGTCTCTATAGAATATACAAAAATTATCCAGGCATGGTAGTAGTCATCTTTAGTCCCAGCTACTCTGGAAGCTAAGTCAGGGTGATCACTTGAGCCTAGAAGGTTGAGACTGCAGTGAGCCATGATTACACCCTACTCCCCAGGCTGAGTGACAGAATGAGATCCTGTCTCAAAAATATATATATTTTTTTCTCTTTGTCTTTGGTTTCACAGTTTATGATGTATCTAGCAGCTGTGTGATCTCTTTAAGTTT
>NW_026656432.1:0-5805 GCF_009828535.3 Hylobates moloch
AAAAACTCAATGATCAGGAGAAATGCTTTTATTTTAAAATTTAGTAAGAAGAGAACCTGGTCTCCAACGGCTCCCTCCTGCGGGGCCCGGGATGCAGAGGCTGGACAGGGCTGGCCGGGAAAGGGGCCCAGCTCCGTGGCCTGGGCAGGTTACCTCACATGAGCTCAGATCCTCTTAGCACTTAGAAAAGTGGCTTGAGCCTGGGGATAGAAGTGCTACCCTGATTTTTTGTTTCGTTTCGTTTTTTTGAGAAGGGGAGTCTCAGTCTGTCGCCCAGGCTGGAACGCAATCTCGGCTCACTACAAGCTCCACCTCCTGGGTTCATGCCATTCTCCAGCCTGGCCAGGCAAAATGGCTCATGCCTGTAATCCCAGCACTTTGGGAAGCTGAGAGGGGAGGATCAGCACTAAAGGCCAGGAGTTCCAAACCAGCCTGGGCAACATAGGGAGACCCCTTATCTACTAAAACTAAAAAAAAAAAACGTAAAATAACATGAATAGGTAAAATGCCAGGAATTAATTGAACTGAAATATTAAGAGCTCTTATTTTGAAGTGGAGAATTTTATTCACTTTTCTTATTTTTAATGGGCTAGAGGATGGGTGGCAGAAATACTGGGAGGATGGGAGAGCCATCCCTGGAAAGACCAGAGCTGGGGCCCCGAGCTGGGAGAGGTCACCCCGGCCCTGCTGCCCTTGCCAGCATCTCCTTCTCTTCTCCTCTCCCCGGTCTTCCTGCTTGGGAAAGCTGCAGAAATTCTCAGGACTTGGAGGCTTGAAATGCTCAGGGGTTTTCCAGAAAGCAGAATAGAAAGTAGAAGGGCAACCACCAATCAGAGAGGCCAAAGAAAGGGAGCTCAGGCCCTCAGGGAGACAGGAAGTGAGCGAATGGGTCACAATCCTGGCAGGGCACGGTGGCTCATGCCTATAATCCCAGCACTTTGGGAGGCCAAGGCAGGTGGATCACGAGGTCAAGAGATCGAGACCATCCTGGCCAACATGGTAAAACTCCATCTCTACAAAAATACAAAAATTAGCCGGGCATGAAGGAGGGTGCCTGTAATTCCAGCTACTTGGGAGGTTGAGGCGGGAGAATTGCTTGAACCCGGGAGAATCACTTGAACCTGGTAGGTGGAGCTTGCAGTGAGCTGAGATTGGACCATTGCACTCCACCCTGGGCGACAGAGCGAGACTCTCTCTCAAAAAAAAAAAAAAAAAGCAAAATCCAAAATCGAATCCTCTGTAGAATGTAATCAGAATTCAGGAGGGCAAAATCTATGTAATTCCTTCAGCCAAAAATCTGTCACAACACTCCCTTGGTGACAACAGCTTTTCTGTTCACTCAACTCTGTGTTTTGTGCAGACAAACTTGTCAAACACACACCTGAGCAAAGAGCACAATGCTAGAGGAAGCCCCAGTTTCCACCCGTCACTCCCCAAGGAGAAGGGTTCTGGTATTGGACATGTAGGGGTCGAGAGGCCTGTGGACCTCAAGGCGGGGGTGTCCAACTGCAGCTGGAAAGAGGGATCTGGGACTCAGGCGAGAGGCGTGTGAGCAGCTCAGAGCAGGTCTGAGCCCAGGGGAGCCAGAAAGGCACACCCACAGTTCTCAGGCAGGGGATCCCCACCCAACCCAGGAAGAATAGTGACGAGGTCGGGGCATCCCCATGCAAAGAGCCTCAGCTGTGGGCAGCAGCGGGTGCCCTCCCAGATGGGAGGATGGAGGTAGCAGACAAGGTGGGAGGGAGCACTCCCCTCCTCCTGCCCTCCTGCCAGTCCTTCCTCCCCCTGCTCCACTGCAGTCCTCCTGGCCACAACTAAAGGGGAGACCCTCCCTCACCAAGGGGGAGGGGCCCAAGTGAACAGAAAGAGTTGGGTTTGGCTGGGTGCAGGGGCTCACGCCTGTAATCCCAACACTTTGGGAGACCAAGGTGGGTGAATCACCTGAGTTCAGGAGTTCAAGACCAGCCTGGCCAACATGGTGAAACCCCATCTGTACTAAAAATACAAAAATTAGCCAGGTGTGGTGGTGGGCATCTGTAATCCCAGCTACTTGGGAGGCTGAGGCAGGAGAATCGCTTGAACTTGGAAGGCAGAGGTTGCAGTGAGCCAAGATCGCGCCACTGCACTCCAGCCTGGGTGACAGAGCGAGACTCTGTCTCAAAAAACAAAAAAGAGTTGGGTTTGAAAAGTGGCTTGAGCCTGGGGTGACTCCAGAGGACGCTCCCTTCATCTTTGGTTTTCCCCTTTCTGTTGCACAGAAACACAATGGCTCTGCTAACAGCCAAAACATTCAGGTTACAGTTTAACAACAAGCGCCGCCTCACAAAGCCTTACTACCCGAGGAAGGCCCTCTTGTGTTACCAGCTGACGCCGCAGAATGGCTCCACGCCTACCAGAGGCTACTTTAAAAACAAGGTGCCACACGGGCTCTCGGGGCACAGGGCCGGCAGGGGCTAACCGCATCTGATGTGTGCAGAAAATACATGAAATGCCTGCCTATGAATTTCTCAATTTTTGATTTAACGCCCTCTGTGTTTTCCTAACCCTTGGTGCCTGCCTGGGTTTTGGCTTAGCTGGGTCTGAGTGGCCAAGCTTCCCTAGGACACTCCCGTTCCTTCCCGTCCCCGGACCTCTGAAGAGGCCAACCCTTCTGTAGAATGCTCCTTCTGCCCCTCTCATTTATTCATTCTCCCGATCTCAGCTCAGTCACTACTTCGGGAAAGCCGAGGTGCCGTGTCACGGTCTGAGTGCAACTCCATCACACCCCTGTCCTCTCCGCTCTATTGCCAGCCCCGACCTGCCCTGCCTCCCCCCCTCCCCCCCCGCCCCGGCTCTCACCTGCTGTTTAGGATCATCCGGGGTTGGACACAGCCTTCCAGGCAGGTGTCCAAAGGCAGGGTCCACAGAGCTTCGGGACTGGGGCGTGGAGGTGTTGTCTCCTGCTCTGGACACGGGGATCTTTGTCCAATTTAGAGAAAGCTGTGGAAGTCCTGGGACAGATGAATTAACACACGGGTGCGTGAGTGCAGGGCTGTATAAACCAGGGAAGGCAGGAAGCGGGTGCTTGCCCTGCACTAGGCCAGGCCACGCACTAGAAAGTTCACCGGACAGACCCCTCCGCCCCCCCATCCCCGCCCCTGTCCCAGCCCCCGCCCCCAGTCACATGACTCCTGGCCCCTCTCTTCTCACCTCCCTTCTCTCTGTTTGGGACCCTCCCCAGAAAAAGCGACATGCAGAAATTCGCTTTATTAACAAGATCAAGTCCATGGGACTGGACGAAACGCAGTGCTACCAAGTCACCTGTTACCTCACGTGGAGCCCCTGCCCGTCCTGTGCCTGGGAGCTGGTTGACTTCATCAAGGCTCACGACCATCTGAACCTGCGCATCTTCGCCTCCCGCCTGTACTGCCACTGGTGCAGGCGCCAGCAGGAGGGGCTGCGGCTTCTGTGTGGATCCCAGGTCCCGGTGGAGGTCATGGGCTTCCCACGTAGGAAAGAGGCTTTGCAGTTCCAAGAGTGCAAATCCCCGGGGGCACAGGCTTGGCGGGGGCCGGGGGTGGGGTTGGAGGAGGTTGGCGGGGGGCGGGGGGCAACGGAGGCGGGGATCTGTGGGAGGCCAGGAAGGAAGGATTGTGGCTCAGTCAAGGCCCAAGATCCGACACCACCAGGGAGGGAGAATTCCCCGGACAGAGCCATGTCCAGGGAGAGGAAGAGAAGAGAGGGGAAAGGAAGCAAGAGCTCCTGGCACTGCAGCTGCTGCCCCTGGGGCCTGGCTGGTTTCCCTCTTCCCTCTCAGAGTTTGCTGACTGCTGGGAAAACTGTGGACCACGAGGAACCGCTTTCCTTCAACCCCTCTGAGATGTTAGAGGAGCTAGATAAAAACAGTCGAGCCATAAAGCGACAGCTTGAGAAGATAAAGGTGAGGTACTGTCCCACCTGCTGCCCCCGACCTCCTCACCGCCTGCCGCAGCCCCATACCCAGCCAAACCTCTGCCCACTGCCCTTACCCCTACCTTTTTTTCATTTCTTTTCTTTTCTTTTTTGAGACAAGGTCTCACTCTGTCACCCAGGCAGGAGTGCAGTGGTGCGATCTCGGCTCAGTGCAACCTCCGCCTCCCGGGTTCAAGTGATTCTCCTGCCTCAGCCTCCCGAGTAGCTGGGAGTACAGGCACTCGCCAACATGCCCAGCTAATTTTTGCATTTTTAGTAGACACAGGGTTTTATCATGTTGCCCAGGCTGGTCTTGAACTCTTGGTCTCAAGTGACCTGCCCGCCTTGGCCTCCCAAAGTGCTGGGATTACAGGTGTGAGCCACCATGCCCCGCCCCACTACCTGTTTCCTTTTTGTGTTCTCCTTTAGCACCAGGGGCTCCCTCTTGTTCTTTTAGATTCCAGGGGTACATGTGCAGGGTTGTTACATGGATATATTGTGTGATGCTGAGGTTTGAGTCACCCAATCTACTGGAACATAGCACCCAATAGGCAGTTTTTCAACCCTGGCCCCCCTCCCACCCTCTCTTCTTTTGGAGTCTCCAGTGTCTATTATTTCCATCTTTATGTCCATGTGTACCTCTCACCATATACAAAAATTAACTTGGCCAGGCGCAGTGGCTCACGCCTGTAGTCCCAGCACTGGGAGGCCGAGGCAGGCGTATCAAGAGGTCAGGAGTTCGAGACTAGCCTGGCCAACATGGTGAAACCCCATCTCTGCACCTATAATCCCAGCTACTCAGGAGGCTGAGGCGTGAGAATTGCTTGAACCCGGGAGGTGGGAGGTTGCAGTGAGCCAAGATCATGCCACTGCACTCCAGCCTGGGCAACAGAGCAAGACTCTGTCCCGAAAAAAAAAAAAAAAAAAAAAACTCAAGATGTGCTGGGCATGATGACTCAGGCCTGTAATCCCAGCACTTCAGGAGGCCAAGGCAGGTGGATCACTTGAGCTCAGGAGTTCAAGACCAGCCTGGGCAACATGGCAAATCCCTATCTCTACAAAAAATACAAAAATCAGCCAGGCATGGTGGCATGTGTCTGTGGTCCCAGCCATTCGGGAGGGTGAATGGGAGATTGCATGAGTTCAGGGGGGTGAAGGCTGTAGTGAGCTGAGATCGTGCCACTGCACTCCAGCCTGGGCAACAGAGTGAGGCTTTGCTTAAAAAAATAATAATAACCCAAGATGAATTAAAGACTTAAATGTAAGACCTCAAACTATGAAAATCTTAGAAGAAAACCTGGGAAATAGGAAATACTCTACTGGACACTGGTCTATGCAAAGAATTTATGATTAAATTCTGAAAAGCAAATGCAACCAAAACAGAAGTTGACAATTGGGATCTAATTAAATGGAGGTCCTGCACAGCAAAAGAAACCATCAACAGAGTAAACAGACTATCTCCCTTTTCGAAGATGCTCTTGTCACCTCCCTGTTTTTCTCCAGGCCTTCTTGGCCCTTCTGGTGCCAGTTCGTTTCTCTTCCTAATGATCTCATCCTCACCTCTCCCTCCCTTCCTCCCGGTGGTGTCTCACCAGTTGGTACCTCCTAATTTCTCTCTTTCTCTCTCAGCAGTCCCGGAGTGTGGATGTTTTAGAGAATGGCTTAAGAAGTTTGCAGCTTGGACCCGTATCCCCCTCATTGTCAAGAGGCAACTCAAGATGACTTTCCCTGGGGCATGTCAGTTGCCTCATAGCTCCACAGTGCCGGTTCCTTGCCCCAAACCTGGCCCCATCCAAGTACAGAAGACCTTTTTTTCCTCCTTTTTCTGTAATGTTTTCTGTTCTAAGTGGGTGAATAATTTTATAATTGGAAAAA
>NW_026656433.1:0-5805 GCF_009828535.3 Hylobates moloch
GCATGGAATGAAACAGGGGAGTGAGGGACACAAGGAGGTGGGAAGTGGGAGGGTCCCAGCCCCACCAACTATGCAGAGACCCCCTCGTCGTCCTGGACACCACAGGGGCACCTGGAGGCTGGGAGACCAGGTCCTTTGTGCATGGGCCTGGGAGGAAGACCTGCCCTAAAGGTGATGCAGAGGCTACAGGTGCTGCAGGCGCCAGGGCCCACTCTAGACATCAGCCTCCAGGTTGACTAAGGGTCAGGTCATGTTTGAAACCATGCTTGGCTGGACCAGGACCCATGGCAAGAGCACCTGGGCACCAGTGTTCAGCCCTGGTCTGCAGGAAGGAGGACAGCAGACTTTAGGACCCCACAGTACGGCAGTGCTGACCATTTCACCCACGTGGCCTCCTTGAGAAATACGGATGGGGAGCCCTCTGGGGATGGGCAAGGCCTTCCAGGACAGGCTCGGTTCTGGTCCCCTGCTTTTTGAGGTTGGATTAAAATGCTGACCATGGCAGAGGGGGCACAGCTCAGGTTCCCACACCTCACTTTTCACAGCCTCCAAGGGCAGCAGTGCACGTGGAGGAGACGTCTCCCATGAGGCCAAGGCCTCCAGTGCTCACCGATGCCCTCCGCGAAGTTGGGGTAGAACTCGTCAGTGAAGAGGGGCTCGGGCAGCTCACGGAAGTACAGCTTCGGCATGCCCGCAATGGCGTTCACGTCCATCTCGCTCATCATCACCGACACGTCCTTGTTATCTGGGAAGAGCACAGAAATGCAGCAGCCTCCTTGAGGATCCCGAGTGAGTCACCCGCCATCCCTGCCTTGGCTAAAGCACCGTCCCTGCCACACTGACACTGTCCCAGTGTCATGGCAACTAGAACAAGAGCTTCAAAGGAGGACCAAAGGACCACTCTACTGTTTGTGTTGTTGTTGATGGCTCTGTGTAATCTCTCCCAATTTCCATGTATTCCTGTTTGTGCTTTACAGCTGTCACTGCCACTGCTAGCTCACTGATCGTTTCTTCTAGCTTGTTCTGGTGAGCTCCTTTTTCCATGTCCTGTCCTTTTGGAGCCTCTCCAATATCAATGGTGAACATCACTATTTTTGGAGTCATGGTAGACATCCGGTTACTAAAACAAAATTTGTATGTTCCATCATGTGAGCAGCAAATGTGTATTTCCCACTGGATTCTCAGTCTCCTTTGTAAATCCCTTTATTATCTCATCCTGTAATCACATCCAGGAAGTCACCCTCTGCCACCTCAGAGATGAGGCCCATCTTGGTGCCCAAGGTGACCCCTCAAAGAAGCACTCCTCAGCATGCGGGTCAAAGCTAACAAAGTAGCCTGAGACCGTGGCCAGGAGAGTGGCCAGGAGCACCAGCAGTTCAGCAAAGGTCACCACGATAGGGCTGGGGCTGAAGCCAGGACCTGGACTGCAGCCTCCAGAGGCGCCCCCACTGCCACCCCACTGGAATTTTAAACAGTAGGAAAAACAGGGGCTGGGCGCGGTGGCTCACACCTGTAATCCCAGCACTTTGGGAGGCTGAGGTGGGTGGATCACGAGGTCAGGAGTTCAAGACCCCTGGTCAAGATGGTGAAACCCCATCTCTACTAAAAATAAAAAAAAAAAAGCCAGGTGCGGTGGCAGGCACCTGTAATCCCAGCTACTCAGGAGGCTGAGGCAGGAGAATTGCTTGAACTCCGGGGGGCGGAGATTGCAGTGAGCCAAGATAGCGCCACGGCACTCCAGCCTGGGTGACAGAGTGAGATTCCATCTCAAAATAAATAAATAAATAAATAAACAGTATGAAAAACAATGTCAAATGTCTCTTTTTTTTTTTTTGGAGACAGAGTCTGGCTCTGTCACCCAGGCTGGAGTGCAATGGTGCAATCTTGGCTCACTGCAACCTCCACCTTCCAGTTTCAAGCAATTCTCCTGCCTCAGCCTCCCGAGTAGCTGGGATTACAGACATGCTCCACCATGTCTGGCTAATTTTTTGTATTTAATAGAGACAGGGTTTCACCATGTTGGTCAGGCTGGTCTCGAACTGCTGACCTCATGTGATCTTCCTGCCTTGGCCTCCCGAAGTGCTGGGATTACAGGCATGGGCCACCACACCCGGCCATGTCTAAATTTTTATATTGAAACTTTGAAATTAATTTGGATATACCAAGTTACATAAAACATTATTAAAATTAGCTTTATCAGGTTCCTTCTTCTCTCTCAATGTGGACACTAGATATTTAGCCTAGATAGACAATATTTAATCTAGATAGACAATATATGTCTCACTTCATATTTTTATTGGATGGCACTGATCTAGAAGATAGCAGAAAAATATCTTCAGGACATCAAATTAGGAAAAGATGCCATAAATGTCAATTAAGAAGCAATAACCATAAAGGGAAAGACTAATATATTTGACCACATTTAAAGTGTTGGTGTCAAAAAGACAGCATTAAGAGACTAAAAAGGCAAGCCACAAACAGAGAAAATGTATTTGTAGCACCCATGATTCTCAATACAGAACTTCAACAAGCTAATAAACAGGCAACCAATCCAATAGAAAAACACGTTCAACAGAGTCTCCCAGACACCCAGACGCATCCCGCAGCACGTGGTGTCGGAATGAACGAACGAATGTATGGCAGGGAAGAGTGTTTAGGTGCACACTAAATCGGGGAGCTAATTCCCCCATCCTAGGGATACCTTTGGATCTTTTAAAGTAAATGATATTATATGAAATATCTAGAGTCACTCATAAAAACAAAAGGTAAGATAAGGACTGCTAGAGGCTGGAGGGACGGGGAAATGCAGAGTTGTTTCATGTGTGCGAAGATGTTCTGAAGACTGGTTTCATGCAATGTGAATATACTTTTGTGTACTTAAAAATACCTAAGATGGGGAGGCCAAGGCGGGCGGATCACAAGTCAGGAGTTCGAGACCAGCCTGGCCAATATGGCGAAACCCCATCTCTACAAAAATACAAAAATATTAGCTGGGCCTGGTGGTGCACACCTGTAATCCCAGCTGCTCGGGAGGCTGAGGCAGGAGAATTGCTTGAACCCAGGAGGCAGAGGTTGCAGTGAATGGAGATCGCACCATTGCACTCCAGCCTGGGTGACAGAGACAGACTCTGTCTCAAAAAAAAAAAAAAAAAAAAAAAAAAAAAAAAAAAAAAAAAAAAAAAAAAAAAAAAAAAAAAAAAAAAAAAGCCTAAGATGGTAAGTTTTATATTATGTGTATTTTGCAACAATTAAATATTTTAAAAACCTCTAAAGTCACCATGTTACTTAGAATGCGAAAGAGCTATTCTGTCTATATTATTATGTTGGTTATATCAGCCACATTGGCCAGAATGTTCTTTCATATAGAAAACCTCCAGTTTTCTGAGACAGACAGTTTGGATTCTGGACATCTGTTTTTAAGTGGGAGAGGTTTCTGACTCCTTACAAAATTTCTTTTAGGGAATGATTGGCCAAGATGAGATCCAATCATATGTCTATTACCTCCCGGGTCTGCCACTTGGCTGTGAGTCCTTTTCAGGCCGTGTGCAGGGGCGGTTCCAGTGACCAGGCAGGAGCTGAGAAGCCCCAGGCAGGTGAGTTGAGCACTGGAAGGGGGTGGGGTGTGAAATAAGATCTTGAGAAGTGGGAGCGGGGTGAGGTGGATGGGCAATAAGAACAAGATCTACTCCAGCAGGGTGGTACCACAGGGACACTTGCCTGGAGAAGGAATAGGATGCTGTTGCCTGGAGTCGGCAGAAGGCCCGGAGCAAGTGGGGAGCAAGAGGGCACCCAGAGTGCTTCTGACCAGACCAAGCAGCATGCAGGCCGTGGTGGGACGCCCAAGGGAGCAGGCGACCCCAGACGAGGGTCATCAGGACCAGATCCTGTGGGGACTGCGTGACCAGAACAAGCCGTGCGGAGGCCACGGTGGGACGCCCGAGGGAGCAGGCGACACCTCAGACGAGGGTCATCAGGACCAGATCTTGTGAGAAATGCACTTCCATTATGAACCCTCAAATTCTATGTGCAGCATCATACGAATGCCCTCTGCAAGGATGAGGGGCCTGGCAGGATGGAGGAAAGGCCGGAAAGGGGAGTTCCCCCACGGAAAAAAGGAGAGAGTCCTGGGGGCTGTGGAATGAGGGGTGTGAGTCCCAGTGAAGGAGAAGACGCCTTCTCACACCCCACCTTCTTTCGTAGACTTTAGGAGCCATGTCTTTGGAGGGGGCCTTGCCCACATCACATCAGATGTATTAAATATACTAAAATGCATCCACATCCCAGGAAACATTTTCACTGTCGAAATGAGAGGCTGAATATCTTTTTCTAATTTTGCTTTTGAAATATAACTATTTTGCAGGATTGCTACATTTTGGTTTTCTTGGTATTTTGGTTTCTTTCTAATGAGCTAGAGGTTTCTACTCAGGTTTCTGATCTTCTCTCAGACCTTCTGAAAGCTCAGGGGTAGGAGCCTCCGGGCCATGGCGCTCCCCTGATGAAGCAGCCCTGCCCTCCACTCTCATCACTGTGCACACTCCATGGGCCTGTCACATCAGCTCCCCCTAGGCTACTGGGCCTTAGATGGAGCTTCAGACCTACGCACAAAGCCACCTCCCAGCTCCCCTCCCTGGACAACCCACAGGTACCTCACTCACCAGGTGGAAAGCCAGGCTCACCCTGCATCTTCTTCCCCACCCTCTGCTACTCCAGAAGGTCCTGTGTCTCAGCCAAAGGTGCCAGTCATCCCCTCTCCCTGTTAGAAGCCCAGTAGTCATCCCCAGGGTCTCTCCCTCACTCCACACACACAGGGAAGCAAAAGTCCTGTTGGTTCCTTCACATTCCTCTCACCTGATCCACCTGTTCCCACCTCAGCGAAAGACTGCTTGTCTGTATCTCTATTCACACCATTTCGCCTTCTAAGCAGCACCCAATCCGCCTCTCTCTCCATCCTCACTCCGGAAGCCTCAGCAGGGCTGTGCTATCTCCTGCCTGGATTGGTCTGATGGGCTTCCCAACTACTCTCTTTCCCTATCCGCTCCACCCCTGCTAGCTAGAGCTTTGCTAGGAGGCCAATTAGATTACATCAGTCTCCACACAAGGTCTTTCAGTGGCCCTCACAGCTCCTGAGCTTAAATCAATCAGCACATATGGACGCCCCTTTAGTTCTGGCTCTGGTTCCTGCCTAGATTGACCCCATACTCCCCTCCACCTCTCCACCCACATCTCTATTTCTTTATGTAAATTATTATTATTATCATTATTTGAGACGGATTCTCACTCTGTCGCCAGGCTGGAGTGCAGTGGCGCAATCTCGGCTCACTGCAACCTCCACCTCCTGGGTTCAAGCGATTCTCCTGCCTCAGCCTCCCCTAGAAGCTGGGACTACAGATGCACGCCACCACACCCAGCTAATTTTTGTATTTTTAGTAGAGACGGGGTTTCACCATGTTGCCAGGATGGTCTTGATCTCTTGACCTTATGATCTGCCTGCCTTGACATCCCAAAGTGTTGGGATTACAGGCGTGAGCCACCGCACTCAGCCTATATAAATTATTTTTTAATTTTTATTTATTATTATTATTATTTTTTTTTTTTTTTTGAGACAGAGTCTCGCTCTGTCACCCAGGCTGGAGTGCAATGGCGCAATCTCGGCTCACTGTAAGCTCCGCCTCCCGGGTTCACGCTATTCTCCTGCCTCAGCCTCTCCGAGTAGCTGGGACTACAGGCGCCCGCCACCACCCTTGGCTAATTTTTTGTGTTTTTAGTAGAGACGGGGTTTCACCGTGGTCTCGATCTCCTGACCTC
>NW_026656434.1:0-5804 GCF_009828535.3 Hylobates moloch
CACACATAGGCAGCTAAGTGGAATGGTAAGAGACTAGATATTAAGATTAGAAATGTTTGGGCCAATAATTTTAACAAGGATGAAAGGTATCCTTTGTTGAGTAATTAATTATATGACTCTCGAAACTTAGAATCTTATCTCTGGTAGGCACCTCAGAGACATGGTTAGATCTGAGTCCTTGGAACCAGAACTGTCTAATCAAATGTTGTCCTGTATAAACAAAAAATAATTAAAAAATCAATAAGAGTTAACTTTTATTGTGCATTCGCCCTGTCCAAATATTGCTGAAAACATATGTGCATCATCTTGTTTAATCCTTACCATGGCCCTAGGACATAGGCAAGCTCAATGATTATCCTTTCTTACAGGTCAAAAACTTTGAATTCAGGAATTATTCATAACATTTCTGCTATCACACAGCTGATAAATGAAGTAGCCACAAATTTATTCTAGTTGTTATTCAGAGCTCACATTACTTTCCTTGGGGTAAGTACTTTTTTTCTGAGATAATTTCAAACTTGCTTACAAAAAAAGTTGCAAGGATGAGACAAAGAACCTCCTTTTGTACTTCTCCCTCCTCCACTGTTAACATTTGACATATTTTTACACTTGCTCTCTGTCTCTGTCTCTCTCAATACACAGATGCATAAGCATAGACACATTTTCATATATATATATGTATTCTAAACCATTTGAGAGTGAGCTAGAGACATGTTCTTTTACTCCTAAATACTTCAGTGTTACTTCCTGAGAATAAGGACATTGTCTTACATAAACAGTATAATTATCAAAATGTTATCTTTATTAACATTGAAACAATACCATTATCTATCTCATGTACAAATTTTATTCAAAAGTGACCAATTATCCCACTAATGTCATTTACAGAGTTTTCTAATTTTCTGATCTATGATCCCTCTAGTGTCACGTGTTTTATGTAGTTGTTACTTCACTTTAGTCTTTTTTATTTTTATTTTTTAGAATTTTAACTCACTATAGTCTTCTTTACTTTTGAACAAGTCCTCGGATTTTCTTTGCCTTTCATGACCATAACAGTTCTTTAATGTGTGGGCTATTTACTAGAGTGTCCTTTAATTTGGGTTTGCCTGGTTTTCTATCCTCATGATTAGATTCAATTTATACATTTTTGTCTGGAATATCACAAAATGATAGTATTTTCTTCTCAATGCATTACATCTGTTGGCAAAGTACTTATTTATTCCATAACTAGTAATGTCAAATTTAATCACTTAATGTTGTATTCAGCAGGTTATGGCAAGTAAAGTTACTATATTTTCTTTGAAATTTAAGTATTCTGTGGTGAGATACTCGGAGACTGTGGACATATCCCGTCTTGTCATCCACTAATAATTCTGCCTGAGTCCACCAATGCATAACGGTTGGAAAATGATGCCTTTCTATAATAACACTTTCTTTTCCTACTTTAAAATATATTTATTAATGTAATCAACAAATAAAAATCGTATATATGGATCATGTATAACATGATGTTTTGAAATATGTATACATTGTAGAATGGCTAAAATGAGCTCCTTAACATATATATTATCTCTCATACCTATTATTTCTTGTGGGGAGAACACAAAATCTACTCTCAGTGATTTTCAAGAATACAATACAGTGTTATTAACCGTAGTCACCATAACGTACAGTGGGTCTCTGGAACTTATTCCTCCTATCTAACTGAAAATTTGGATCCTTGATGAACTGCTCACCAACCACCTCCTTTCAATTTCCTGGTAGCTAGGATTCTACTCTCTCCTTCCACGAGTTCAATCTTTTTAGATTCCACACATAAATAAGATCATGCGGTCTTTGTATTTCCCTGCCTGGGTTATTCCGTTTACACAGTGTCATCCAGGTTGTTGCAAATGACAGGATTTCCTTTGTTTTTGTTTTTTTAGAGACAGGGTCTCACTCTGTCACACAGGCTGCAGCGCAGTGATGTGATCATGGCTCACTGCATCCTTGACCTCTGAGATCCAAGGGATTGTCCCAACTCAACCTCCTGAGTAGCTGGGACCACAGGCATATGCCACCATGCCACATGAATTTTTATTTTTTTGTGGAGACAGGGTCTCACTATGTGGCCCAGGCTGTTCTCAAATTCCTGGGCTCAAGCAATCCTCCCGCCTCAGCCTCCCAAAGTGCTGTGAGTAGTTGCATGCATCACCGTGCTCAGGCAGGAGTTCCTTCTTTTTTAAGGCTCAATAGAATTCCATTATCTCCTACATTTTCTTGATTCATTCACCTGCTGAGGGATACTTAGTTTTATTCCATATCTTAACTGTTTTGAATAGTGCTGCAATGAACACAGGAGTCATGAGGGCCTTTCAACATTTAATAAGTTGGCATTGTACTGTCATGAAGAGTTTTCCCACTGTATTTGTCAGAGTTCTCTAGAGGGATGGAAGTAATAGGATATATGCTTATATGAAAGAGAGTTTATTAAGGAGAATTGATTCACACGATCACAATGTAAAGTCCCACGATAGGTGGTCTGCAAGTTGAGGAAGCCAGTGGAGGATCAGTCTGAATCCTAAAACCTCAAAAGTAGGGAAGCCAACAGTGCAGGCTTCAGTCTGTGGCCAAAGACCCGAGAACACCTGGCAAACCAGTGGTGTAAGTCCAAGAGTCCAAAAGCTGAAGAACTTGGAGTTTGATGTTCCAGGGCAGGAAGCACCAACAGGGAGAAAGATGAAGGCCGGAAGACTCAGCAAGTCTGCTCTTCCATCTTCTCCTGCATGCTTTATTATAGTCGCACTGGCAGTTGATTACACGGTGCCCACCCAGATCAAGGGTGGGTCTGCCTTTCCCAGCCCACTGACTCAAATGTTAATCTCCTTTGGCAACACCCTCACAGACAGACCCAGGAACAATACTTAGCATCATTCAATCCAATCAAGTTCACAGTCAATATTAACCATCACACCCAACTTCTTCATTTATTTACTTATTTATGTATTTACTTATATCATTACAGGTTCATGGGTATATACTTAATCACTGGGTAATAATAATAGATTACCATCAAAATTTATTTTGATACTCAAATTGGCCCACATTTGGCTAGTTGAAGTGCCTTGAAACTTCCTGTATCTTTTTGTCATACATCCATCTTAGCTGGAACACTTTCTTTACTTTCTAGTGCAACAAGATGTTCCTGCCTGTTTGTACTTTCCCTGTTCCAGCCCTTGAGTCAGACATTTCTCTAAAAAGTCTCAGTTTATTTTAGTGTACAATGCTTTTTACAAACAAGTCTGCACTCTGAATCACCTGTCTCTACTGACAATATGACTTTGAAACCCTCTAAACTTTCCTTAATTCTATTTACCCAATGTGTAAATACACATAAAAATAGGATTTTTGTCTAGGTATGTTGTGAGGTTTAAAATAAGGTATTGGGCCAGGCGTGGTGTCTCATGCCTGTAATCCCAGCACTTTGGGAGGCCAAGGTGAGCGGATCACCTGAGGTCAGGAGTTTGAGACCAGCCTGGCCAACATGGTGAAACCCTCTCTCTACTAAAAATACAAAATTAGCCTGGCATGGTGGAGCATGCCTGTAATCCCAGCTACGTGGGCGGCTAAGGCAGGAAAATCGCTTGAACCCGGGAACCGGAGGTTGCAGTGAGCCAAGATCATGCCACTGCACTCCAGCCTGGGCAACAAGAGTGAAACTCTGTCTCAAAAAAATAAATAAATAAAATTTAAAAATAAAAACATAAAATAAGGTATTGAAAGCATTTAGCATTGTTCATGGCACAAAAGTAATTTTGGTAATTTGACCATTTGAACATGAGAATGAGTAATAATCATAATAATAACGGGTTGTGACCCAATTAATAAAATCAGAATCCATAAGACCAATTGAAAATAAGTGGGAGCTATTTTATCACCATTTTTGTTATTATCAAATACCCTTGACAGTGAATAAGTTTTACCTCTAGGAAAAATTTCAAGTTTACACTTACAGCCTTGTCAAGCAAAAGTAAGATCTGCAGAATCACAGAGCTTGAGAAAGTACAAATATGGGGGAATGATTCCAGAAGCAAGCAGGCCTTAGGCCTTGATGACTGGCAGGACTTCACTGTTTGAAACAAAAAAGATTAAGTGAAGAACAGCAACTACTCCTACAACCCCTGCTACCAGAACCCCATATTTCCCCTATCATAGCCGCAAATCCACTGTTCCATAAATAGTTACTTGTCTGTGTACTTCATTAGACTGAGAGCTGATAGATGTGACTTATTTACCAACTTATCCCCAATGCCTAAAACGGTGTCTGTAGATAGGAGACATTCAATAAATGTTTGCTGAATGAATGAATGAAAGTATTAATAATTTCAAATATCTCATGAGGATAATTAACGAGAGAAGGAAACAGACTCAGAGAAGTAGGGAAGAGTGCCCAAGGTTATACAACTTTTTTTTTCTTTTTTTGAGACAGAGTCTTGCTCTTGTTGCCCAGGTGCTGGAGTGCAATGGTGCAATCTCAGCTCACTTCAACCTCTGCCTCTCGAGTTCAAGTGATTCTGCTGCCTCAGCCTCCCGAGTAGCTGGGATTACAGGCGCCCACCACCACACCCGGCTAACTTTTTTGTATTTTTAGTAGAGACGGCCTTTCACCGTGTTGGCCAGGCTGGTCTCGAACTCCTGACCTCAGGTGATCTGCCCGCCTCAGCCTCCCAAAGTGCTGGGATTACAGGCGTGAGACTCCATGCCCAGCCCTAGGTCATACTACTATTTTAGTAAGAGAGAGAGTGAGGTAGAATTCCATTCTGCCCTGACTTTAGTAGCTTTAGGTGTATTGGCCTCTCTAGATACTGAGCCCTCCCAGTAAGATTAAGTTGTCTGATTTCCATGTTTCCCAGAGTTCAAATGGGAGTCCCATATGTGCCAAACTATGTATGCAAGACTGGTTCAAGGGTTCGGCAATTAATTCAACAACTATTTATTGATTGCTCAATATAGGCCTTACAGGTTCTGGAGATACAGCAGTGAGTACAACAGATGGATAACCTCCTCTCATCAACATTCCATTCTGGTGCACAGAGACAGAAAATAAGGGGATACAGAAAACTTAAGAGGGTAAAGAAAGTAAAGCTTGATTAACAAATAGAAAATTACCCACCATGTGTGTGTTTGAAGGAGGGAGTGGCTATGGAGGTGAGAGGAGGCTTGTTAAGTTCAGAGGACCTGGGGGAGTTTTCTGTGTCTGGAATTAGAAAGGGATACAGGCTGGGAGTTGAGGTGAGAAATTAGAAAGTAGAATCCTCAAGAAAATGAGCCACTTAATGTCTATGAGACTAAGTGTTCTTACCTGGAAAACAGGGATTGAAACATCCGAGGAACTGTGTAAAAAATGTAGTGTAAAGCTCAAATCTGAAAACATTAATGTTATTCAGCTCATTTATTGAACAGTAATAGCAGCCGGTACTTTTGAATGCTTGCTGTTTGTTAGGCAGTATGCTAGTTGCTTTCCATGTTAATTTCATCCTCTGCAATGAAAAGTAGTTAGGGTTTTTATATTTTATAAGGTTAGACAGCAACAGATTGCGGGTATTAGGATTAAAGCCCAGGCCCAGTCTGTCAAACTTCAAAAGCTTGTTCTTTTTCACAAGTTTGTGCTTCCAGAATCGCAAACAGGCAACTGGTAGTGACCAAGATGAATTGAGTGGTACAACATTTAAAAGACAGTTATAAAACTTACATAGCATAGCCTTTACATAATTATTAATGAAAGGAAAAATAATGAAATTTATTATTTATATTTCAATCTTAAT
>NW_026656435.1:0-5804 GCF_009828535.3 Hylobates moloch
GTAGAAAATGAGAAGAGAGTAAGCAGAAGTGCTAATGACTCTGAGAAGGTGGGAGAGATGGCATAGAAAGTGCAGGGAGGGAACTGAGGCTTCATATGCAGAAGACAGATCCCTTTCCAAGAGAAGGTAGGGAAAAATGTAGGAATGAGGACAGATGCGTGCATTTGTATTTGCCAGGAAGTTAAGGAAATTCAAATATAAGCATCTCAAATTTTGGGGAAGAAAGAGTAAGGTCATCTGATAAGCTAATGAGAGAGGGGTGGAATTAAGTATTGAAGTGGTGTTACTATGTTACATGTCTATGGTGGACAATAAGAATCTGTTTATCTGCTTGCCTGTTTGCTTGTTTTTCTAGCCATCTCTTATTGCCCTGAGTGCCCAGCTGACATTGCTTAGGAAGAGAAGATTGAAAGTACTAGTTAGTGATGATTGACATAGCGCTCAAACAGTAGAGACTCTAGGTTCAACTTGGAAGGAAATGAATGATAATGAAAAAAGGAAGTGAGAAGAAATTGGAGGCTTTGTTAATGTGAACCATTACGACAGGAAGTAGAGTTTAGGCATTAAAGTTATGAGAAATATCTAAATTCAGAATAATGTCAAGGTTTAAGGTGTTGCTGTTTATGAAAGTGGCTAAGCTTCAGCAAAGGTAAAAACAGTCAGAATCCCAGCTGGATTAAGAAGCATTGACGCTAATGTTGCAGATGAGTCTACCATATGGATGCCATGGTCACCCAAGACAGTCAAGAGGAGAATGTAAACATCTCTGTAAGGCAGATGTCAAAGTCCTCAGGGATTCATGGGAGGGATGAGATATTGACAGATGACAATGACAAAAAAGATTAGAGAGAGGTATTGCTTAAGGAAATGAGTCCTTCAAAGAAGAGAAGTTTTTTTGCACAATGGAGAAAGAGTATTAAGCTGGAAGTGACACCAACAAGTGGTGGGTGCTGGAATAATATTGATACAACCTCTGGGATCTGTAGGACAATGAGAGAGCTCTGAGATGGCCTGCCCAAAGGTAGGGGATGAACTGGTTCCAATCAAGGCAAGGAGGTGGAAAGAGTAAAGAACTCAAAAATAAAATAATTCTCCTCCTCCTCCTCCTTTTCCTCCTCCTTGTTCTTCTCTTCTTCCTCTTTCTTTTGTATTTTTTACTAGTTTTTGTAAAGTTGTGAGGATACCTGAAACAATAAATTAAAGGGCTGAAAGTAAAATCAGTACAGATATACACTCACACAATTGGAGGCTGGTGAAATGGAATTTCTTTATGGACATTTTGCTTAATATCTCTGCAAGTTGTAATTTCCCCTTACTTGGTGATAACATAAAATTTAAGCTTTTTCTATTAACCAAACACTGGTTTTATCTTTATAAAAAATTTATATATCTTTATAAATTATTTATCTTTATAAATAATCTCACCACACTTAACAATTTTCTGCATGTAATTGGTGCTCCATAATTCAATATATCCTTACAAATTTTAGTTGAAAACACACACATGTAAATAATTTTAGAATGTTTTCAAAGTTAATTATTAACAAGTATCAATCTGTATGAAATAAGCCATATGGCACAGAGAACCAGTGAGCATTCTCCCCTTCTTCCTTAGAAATAAATATCCCATTTAAACTGGACACCTGATCACTCAGCATAGAGGCTACTTTTCCCAACCATATCATCATGTGATTAACTTCTGGTCAACAGAATGCAAACAAAAGTTTCTTTTTAAGGTTCTGAAGTTTCCTAAAAGGGAGGGAGAATATCCCTCTTTCTGCTTTCTGGAATGTGGATGTGATGACTGAAGTTCAAGCAAGTTTTATCATCAATAAGGTAACAAATGTAAACTGTGTGAGAGGCCACAAAGTAGAAGTAATGCTGTGGAACTGGCATACTACCCTCTCTGTGCACTTCCAGACTTTTCCTACGTGATAAAATAAAACTGCATATTGTTAAGCCACTTTTAATTCATTTGAGTTTTCTGTTACTTGCAACCGAATGCAATCTCAACTGATATCATGGATATCTTTGGAATTAGGTAGTTTAAGTGTAGCATTTTAAAAAATCTTTAGGCTAATATGTACAACTTTTCATCAAGATTGCAATGTAAAAATTTTTTTCTTTTGTAAAGTTGATATAAAATTATTTTCCTCTTCCTGATATGAAAAGTTCTGAGTGACTTGTTGTTTCTTTAGCTTTCACCCTTTTGTTTGAAGCAAAGGTTAAAATGTCCTATTAGAAATTATTTGCAGTAAAGTTATCATTACAGAATCAATGGCAAAATCTTATTCAAATTTAAGCTCTGGAAAGGTAATCAAAAGAAGAAAGCAATAGAATAATGAAATGTTTTTTCTTTAATAAAAGAAAAATATGTGAGTATTTTGTCCACAATGATCAAACTTACTCCTCTGATGTTGAATTTATTTTTTAAGTATTTAATTTGCCAATTCATTCTTGGTTTTACAAAACCTTCATACATTTAACACTTGCACAACTTTTTATTTTCTCAAGCACAGTGAACACGGTAATTTGTTAATAATCTTGATATGCCTATGAATTAATATTGTCATCTTTACTTCTAAAACTCCGTAGAAGTCACTTTCTTAGAGAACTGCACAGATCGCTAAGTAGAATTGGAGCTGGGGTCTTGTATGCCTTAGTCATCTATTGTTGCGTAACAACTACTCCAAAACACTTAAAACAGCAATCATTTTATTATTTCTGATGGTTTGTGGGTCAGGAATCAGACAGGGCACTGCACGTATGATCCGTCTCCGCTCCATATAGTGTCTAATGGGACTGTACATTCAAGATGGCTTCTTCACAGGAACCTCTGCTTGGGTAGCTATTCAACTGGGGTTAGATGTTGGGCCTATCCACTGAGTTTGCCAGTTCTCTTACATGTAGTCTTATTGAGGTTGTTGGGTTTTTTCTATGACAGTTTAGCACCCAAAGACCACAAGGGCAGAAGCTGCCAGGTGTCTCCAAAACTTATGCCTAAAACGGGCAGTGTATCACTTTTGCTACATCCATTTGGTTTTAGTAACAAAAGACCCAGTCCAGATGTAAGGGATCGGGGATATACTAGTGTGTGGACATAAGGAGCTGTGTTTCATTAGGGGCCAGTGCTGGAGTTGCCAGGTGAAATACAAGATATTCAGTTAAATTTGAATTTCAGATAAACAATGAATTATGTTTTAGTATAAGTATGTTCTATGTAATATGCAGGATATATTTATACTAAAATATTATTTCTTATTAATCTGAAATTCAAATTTAACCTGGCATCCTGAATTTTTATTTGTTAAATCTCACAACCCTAGGATTTCCCATTGTAACAGATTACTAATGAATATAGACTGATATTCCCTTTAGACTTTCCAGAAGCACATTAGCAATGTGTATCTTAGTGAAACCACTCACCAGCTCTAACTGCATCTTCTAATTCATATATTTACATTCTTAGCTATATCTCTGAGTTCAGCGAAAGTGATGATGGCAGTCAAATGAATTAATGAAGTGGATCTGAGCTGCTGGGAAAAGAGGCATTGCATTTTTCTATAAAGAAACTAGAAATAAGATGTCTAAAAGTAGCTTCCATACCTGAATTCTTCTGAGAAAATACCTTAAGTCCACATGCTATTTTTCTAACATCTTTGGTATGAGTATTAGGTAGCATTGTAAGACATGATCTTTTGTTGTTGCTCTTTCATTTAAGCTGAATAATATTATGTAAGAAAGTAGTATCATCTTCAAGACAAGAGACTTTACAGGATCCCCTTATACATTTTAATGATCAATTTTATTTCTGTTATTCAAAATGCCTTCTAATTTTGATTTTTAAAAAATTATACTTCTAATCAGTTCTGACTTAGAAATCCTTCCTTTAAACGTTTCCAAAAGAGAATAACTAATTTGTCAGTCATTTGATCTAATCAACACTAGTTAAATCACCATAATCATTAGAAATCCACTTTCCTCTGCCAAGAACTCTTGTTCCATGTGATGTCACAAGGGCAGATACCTTCAAAATTATGTCAGAGTTTACATATAATTTTCTTGCATAAATATAATCAATTATCTAGAAATTTTTTATTTAAAATATAATTGTTATCCATTGGGTTGACACTTATTTATCTAATATTTCTCAATCCCTTATTAAGCTTGACTCAAATTTTATAGCCACATTTTCAAAGCAAAGACACGGTGTTAGGCAAAAAGAATACAGCAGCAGCTTGAGGCAACCCAAAGTCTTTTCCAGGCCAATAATATCCTCCATAAATGTTCCATTCTCCTCACATCTTCTATCATTCCTGTTACAAGTTCAACAGTCTTTTTGATATTCAAGAACACCTAACATTGGCTATAGGACCTGTGCACAGAGAATAACCCGCTGTCCAGACTGTGTATTAGAATCTTCCTAATAAACATGGAGACTCTCCATCCCTCAGAGGATTTGGGAGTAAGAAGAGACTGCTATATAGTACTTTATTCTGAAGGAATTTTGTTTGAAGTCTTTTTCAGCTGTTAAAGATGTGATCTCCCAAAGTATTAATATTAATGAAATAGTTGAGGTGGCAATGCTATAAAAGTTTATAAAACATTTGATAGCAATGGATTCTTAGAGATTATACAATCCATGTTTGTAATTGTACAAAGAAAAATACAGTACAAAGAAATTCAGTGACTTCTCCAAAATTATGACAACATTGAGACTAATGGGACTGCGAAGCTTCTTAACTTCAACCAAATGTTACTTTCACTGAACTATGTCCTAGTATCACTAATAATATGTTACCTAAACACTGTATTACCTAGTCCTGTAACACTAATACATTACTTAAACACTAAAAGTAATGGCTTCTAAAAATCCATTTGGCCACGCCTATGTCCTGAATGGTATTGCCCAGGTTTTCTTGTAGGATTTTAATGGTTTTAGGTCTAACATTTAAGTCTTTAATCCATCTTGAATTAATTTTTGTATAAGGTGTAAGGAAGGGATCCAGTTTCAGCTTTCTACACATGGCTAGCCAGTTTTCCCAGCACCATTTATTAAATAGGGAATCCTTTCCCCATTTCTTGTTTTTGTCAGGTTTGTCAAAGATCAGATAGTTGTAGATATGCGGCATCATTTCTGAGGGCACTGTTCTGTTCCATTGATCTATGTTTCTGTTGTGGTACTAGTACCATGCTGTTTTGGTTACTGTAGCCTTGTAGTATAGTTTGAAGTCAGGTAGCATGATGCCTCCAGGTTTGTTCTTTTGGCTTAGGATTGACTTGGTGATGCGGGCTCTTTTTTGGTTCCAGGTGCTGGAGAGGATGTGGAGAAATAGGAACACTTTTACACTGTTGGTGGGACTGTAAACTAGTTCAACCATTGTGGAAGTCAGTGTGGCGATTCCTCAGGGATCTAGAACTAGAAATACCATTTGACCCAGCCATCCCATTACTGGGTATATACCCAAAGGACTATAAATCATGCTGCTATAAAGACACATGCACAGGTATGTTTATTGCGGCACTATTCACAATAGCAAAGAGTTGGAACCAACCCAAATGTCCAACAACGATAGACTGAATTAAGAAAATGTGGCACATATACACCATGGAATACTATGCAGCCATAAAAAATGATGAGTTCATGTCCTTTGTAGGGACATGGATGAAACTGGAAAACATCATTCTCAGTAAACTATCGCAAGGACAAAAAACCAAACACCACATGTTCTCACTCATAGGTGGGAATTGAACAATGAGAACTCATGGACACAGGAAGGGGAATATCACACTCCGGGGACTGT
>NW_026656436.1:0-5804 GCF_009828535.3 Hylobates moloch
AGAAGTGTCTGTTCATATCCTTTGCCCACTTTTTGATGGGGTTGTTTTTTTCTTGTAAATTTGTTTAAGTTCCTTGTAGATTCTGTATATTACCCCTTGGTCAGATGGATAGATTGCAAAACTTTTCTCCCAGTCTGTCAGTTGCCTGTTCACTCTGATGATAGTTTCTTTTCCTGTGCAGAAGCTTTTTAGTTTAATTAGATCCCATTTGTCAATTCTGGGTTCTGATGCCATTACTTTTGGTGTTTTAGTCATGAAGTATTTGCCAATGCTATGTCCTGAATGGTATTGCCTAGGTTTTCTTCTGGGGTTTATTTTTGTATAAGGTGTAAGGAAGGTGTCCAGTTTCAGTTTTCTGCATATGGCTAGCCAGTTTTCCCAACACCATTCATTAAATTGAGAATCCTTTCTCCAGTGCTTTTGTCAGGTTTGTCAAAGATCAGATCGTTGTAGATGAGTGGCATTATTTCTGAGGCCTCTGTTCTTTTCCATTTGTCTATGTATCTGTTTTGGTACCAGTACCATGCTGTTTTGGTTACTGTAGCCTTGTAGTATAGTTTGAAGTCAAGTAGTGTGATGCCTCCAGCTTTGTTCTTTTTGCTTGGGATTGTCTTGGCTATATGGGATCCTTGTTTGGTTTCCTATGAAATTTAAAGTAGGTTTTTCTAATTCTGTGAAGAAAGTCAATGGTAGCTTGATGGGGATAGCACTGAATCTATAAATTACTTTGGGCAGTGTGGCCATTTTCACGATATTGATTTTTCCTATCCATGAGCATGGAATGTTTTTCCATTTGTTTGTGTCCTCTCTTATTTCCTTGAGCAGTGGTTTGTAGTTCTCCTTTAAGAGGTCCTTCACATTCCTTCTAAGTTGTATTCCTAGGTATTTTATTCTCATTGTAACAATTGTGAATGGGAGTTCACTCATAATTTGTCTCTCTGTTTATCTATTATTGGTGTATAGGAATGCTTGTGATTTTTGCACATTTATTTTGTATCCTGAGAATTTGCTGAAGTTGCTTATCAGCTTCAGGAGATTTTGGGCTGAGACGATGGGGTTTTCCAAATATACAATCATGTCATCTGCAAACAGGGACAATTTGACTTCCTCTCTTCCTATTTGAATATGCTTTATATCTTTCTCTTGCCGATTGCCCTGGCCAGAACTTCCAATACTATGTTGAATAGGTGAGAGATGGCATGTTGAATATGGTGAGAGAGGGCATCCTTGTCTTGTACCAGTTTTCAAAGGGAATGCTTCCAGCTTTTGCCCATTCATTATGATATTGGCTGTGGGTTTGACATAAATAGCTCTTATCTGAGATACGTCGCATCAATACCTAATTTATTGAGAGTTTTTAGCATGAAGGATGTTAATATTTATTGAAGGCCTTTTCTGCATCTGTTGAGATAATCATGTGGTTATTGTCATTGGTTCTGTTTATGTGATTAAGTTTATTGATTTGCATATGTTGAACCAGCTTGCATCCCAGGGATGAAGCCAACTTGATCATAGTGTATAAGCTTTTTGATGTCCTGCTGGATTCGGTTTGCCAGTATTTTATTGAGAATTTTTGCATCGATGTTCATCAGGGATATCGGCCTGAAATTTTCTGTTTTTGTTGTGTCTCTTCCAGGTTTTGGTACCAGGATGATGCTGGCCTCATAAAATGAGTTAGAGAGGAGACCCTCTTTTTCTATTGCCTGGAATAGTTTCAGAAGGAATGGTACCAGTTCCTCTTTGTACCTCTGCTAGAATTCACCTGTAATTCCATCTGGTCCTGGGTTGTTTTTTGGTTTGTAGGCTATTAATTACTGCCTGAATTTCAGAACTTGACATTGGTCTATTCAGGGATTCGACTTCTTCCTGGTTTAGTGTTGGGAAGGTGTATGTATACAGGAATTTATCAATTTCTTCTAGATTTTCTAGTTTATTTGCATAGAGGTGTTTATAGTATTCTCTGATGGTACAAACTACACTTTTGAAGTATGTGCTTGTGAGGTATATGGGAGTAATCAACTTGAGGGAATCAGAGTATAGGGAGCTCAAATTTCACAATGAATTATTTGAAAAGACTTTAAAAAATCTATTCTGTGGGACATATGTAACTTATAAATTGTCCTAATTCGCTATAACTGGAAATGAATTTTGTTTTTCCACTTTAATGTGAAAGACCTTAATTTTTATGACATCCTTTATAAAATCTTACTTTGAGAAAAATGGAATTAAAAGGTTATTATGATAGCAATATGTTGCTATGTTAATAGTATACTTGGACCATTATGAACAGGCCTAACAGCTACGAACACTGACAACAATGTGCTGGCTACAAGGACTTCACAATTTGTAAAGGTAGCCTGGACAAAAATACACAGTTTTAAACTTTATGCTTTCATTCTTTTCTTTTTTTTTGTTTTTTTGAGACGGAATCTCACTCTGTCGCCCGGGCTGGAGTGCGGTGGCGCAATTTCGGCTCACTGCAAGCTCCGCCTCCCGGGTTCATGCCATTCTCCTGCCTCAGCCTCTCCGAGTAGCTGGGACTACAGGCGCCCGCCACCATGCCTGGCTAATTTTTTGTATTTTTAGTAGAGATGGGGTTTCACCGTGGTCTCGATCTCCTGACCTCGTGATCTGCCCGCCTCGGCCTCCCAAAGTGCTGGGATTACAAGTGTGAGCCACCGCGCCCGGCCTATGCTTTCATTCTTAAGTTTTATGGTATATGCCTATAATAAGATGCTAAAAGAACAAATCTTACTTAGAAGGAAATTTAATGAGTACATTTACATACTCTTAAAAAATGTCTTGCCCAACTTTTAAAAAAAGCATTTTAAATACAAAATAATACATAGTATAAAAATCAAATCATACCTAGATATACAAGGGGAAAATGTGAAAGCCTCATTTCGACTCCCTCTGATCTGAATCCTATCCCTCAGAGGCAACCACTTTTAAACGCTTGTAACATATTTATCTTTCCACTTTTAAAAGTTTGGAACATATTTATCTATCTGTCTGCAAATACACACAAATAAATAAGCTTTTTTCTTCTTGAGTGCTATCGGACTATACATTTGGTTCTATGATTTGCTTTCTTTACTAGTCAATATAACAGACATCTTTCCATGTCACTACACTACTACTACTCCTCCCTCATTCTCTTGCAACATTTTTTTTTTTTTTTTTCTGAGATGGAGTCTGGCTCTGTCGCCCAGGCTGGAGTGCAGTGGCGCAATCTCAGCTCACTGCAAGCTCCGCCTCCCGGGTTCACTGCCATTCTCCTGCCTCAGCCTCCCGAGTAGCTGGGACTATAGGCGCCCGCCACTACACCCTGCTAATTTTTGTATTTTTAGTAGAGATGGGGTTTCACAGTGTTAGCCAGGATGGTCTCGATCTCCTGACCTCGTGATCCGCCCGCCTCGGCCTCCCAAAGTGCTGGGATTACAGGCTTGAGCCACCGCGTCCGGCCATTCTCTTGCAACATTGTATAGTATTGCAGTGGGAATATCTCCACAATGTATTTCACCATTTCCTGTTGATGGGAACTTAGGCTATGTCAAATATTTTTGCTTCTACCAACCATGCTGCAATGAACATTCTTATACATTATCAATGTAGAGTATTACAAAAACATCTATCTCCCAGAAGTAATGGCTATTAAATCCTCAACAAGGTCCAGATAATTTGGTTTCCTTGCTTGAAAGGGACAAATATGCAGAGATGCCTCCATGAACACTCTTAAGTAGCATATTTATGATGATGATGATGGTAATGAAGATGATAATGGTAACTAATATTTGCTGAATACCCACGTCTGGCACTTTGCATTTATAAACTTATTTACTTGTCACAAAAAAAGCCTGTGAGGTTGGCACTGCTGTATTTCCTCAATTCTAAGATTCACATCTTTTGAGATTTTTGGATTGGGGTGCTGAATTGGTAAGTATAATGCAAATATTCCAAAATTCGAAAAAAAAAAAAAATCCAAAACCCAAACACTTCTTGTCCCAAGCATTTCAGATAAGGCATACTCAACCTCTATTTACTGGTTGTGACAGCATACAGTATTGCTCTCATTTCATAAATGAGGAAACTGAGATTCAGAGAAGTTAAGTAGTCTATTCTACATCAGACATTTAGTAAATGACAATAATGGGACACTCACCCAGGCAATCTGATTTGAGTTTGTACTTTTAACTCCTTTTCCTGAAGTGCATGAAGTTATAGCAAGAAGGTAGAACAAATGCTGAGCACCAATCCCCCATGCATACACCACACACATCAACATGTAGCACTGATTATAAATATCTAGAGGATTTATAGATGGTTTTTATTTACTTATATTCTTCTGCAATTTTCCAGTTTTCTACATTGAATTAGTTTTTTAACATATTGTAGGAAGTCTTGAACTCATACAAAAGTAGAGAGAATAATAATCATGAACTCGAGGATTAACGGGGTGGAGCCAAGATGGCCGAATAGGAACAGCTCCGGTCTCCAGCTCCCAGCCCCAGCGACACAGAAGACGGGTGATTTCTGCATTTCTGCTTGAGGTACCGGTTTCATCTCACTAGGGAGTGCCTAACAGTGGGTGCAGGACAGTCGGTGAAGCGCACTGTGCGCGAGCCGAAGCAGGGCGAGGCATTGCCTCACTCGGGAAGCGCAAGGGGTCAGGGAGTTCCCTTTCCTAGTCAAAGAAAGGGGAAACAGACGGCACCTGGAATATCGGGTCAGTCCCACCCCAATACTGCGCTTTTCCAACGGGCCTGGAAAACGGCACACTAGGAGATTGTGTCCCGCACCTGGCTCGGAGGGTCCTGTGCCCACGGAGTCTCGCTGATTGCCAGCACAGCAGTCTGAGATCAAGCTGCAAGGCGGCAGCGAGGCTGGGGGAGGGGCGCCCGCCATTACCCAGGCTTGCTTAGGTAAACAAAGCAGCCAGGAAGCTCGAACTGGGTGGAGCCCACCACAGCTCAAGGAGGCCTGCCTGCCTCTGTAGGCTCCACCTCTGGGGGCAGGGCACAGACAAACAAAAACTCAGCAAGAACCTCCACAGACTTAAAGGTCCCTGTCTGACTGACAGCTTTGAAGAGAGTAGTGGTTCTCCCAGCACGCAGCTGGAGATCTCAGAACGGACAGACTGCCTACTAAAGTGGGTCCCTCACCCCTGAGCAGCCTAACTGGGAGGCACCCCCCCAGTAGGGACAGACTGACACCTCATTCAACCGGGTACCCCTCTGAGACAAAACTTTCAGACGAACTATCAGACAGCTGAATTTGTGGTCTCACGAAAATTCGCTGTTCTGCAGCCACCGCTGCTGACACCCAGCCAAACAGGGTCTGGAGTGGACCTCTAGTAAACTCCAACAGACCTGCAGCTGAGGGTCCTGTCTGGTAGAAGGAAAACTAACAAACAGAAAGGACATCCACACCAAAAACTCATCTGTACATCACCATCATCAAAGACAAAAAGTAGATAAAACCACAAAGATGGGGAAAAAAACAGAGCAGAAAAACTGGAAACTCTAAAAAACAGAGCACCTCTCCTCCTCCAAGGGGCGCAGTTCCTCACCAGCAACGGAACAAAGCTGGATGGAGGATGACTTTGATGAGTTGAGAGAAGAAGGCTTCAGACGATCAAACTACTCTGAGCTACGAGAGGAAATTCAAAACAATAGCAAAGAAGTTAAAAACTTTGAAAAAATATTAGAAGAATGGATAACTAGAATAACCAATGGAGAGAAGGGCTTAAAGGAGCTGATGGAGCTGAAAGCCAAGTTTCGAGAACTACGCGAAGATTGCAGAAG
>NW_026656437.1:0-5801 GCF_009828535.3 Hylobates moloch
TATCTCAACAGACATATAAAATATGTGATCCAATTGAATACCAATTCTTCCTGCTCTAAAATTCTATAGTTCTATGCTACTTAAAACTGAGAAGCCATCTAACTTCTTTACCAAAGTGCTATCTGGTTGCAGCCTACCACCACTTTTCCCTGATTTATTATTCACCAAACAGAAACATTGCACTTTCCAGGCACTGCACTATCTTACACTAACTAGAAAGGACTAGATTCAAATTCAGACAAATAACCACTTTCAAATGACTAATGGTTCTCAGGCAGAATCTTCGTTACAAAATACTTCATGCCTCTGCTATACCATATCCAACTGGGCAACAGTATAACACACACAAAAAAGAGTATTACTAAGATAGTTATGAATACTCAAAGAAATAACTTTACGGAAAATGTAGAAACCAATGCTGATGTTCAGGTTTACTCTTCAGTCTCTAGTGAGTTTGAATGCCATCCTTCAAGCCAATAAATAAGAGATTCCTTGAGATAAATGGGTACAACTTAGCAGCCCAGACCACAAAACTATATCCTATTTCTAGGAAAGAATACCAGAGCAAAACCATCTTTTCAAAGTACCATTTTCAAAGTACCATTTCCATTTTAATTACCACACAGATGAAGCCTTGTTGAGGTCTATCATACAAAGAATTTTTTAATAGTCTAAATCAAGTATTTCAGACTTCAAACATTCATAACATTTTAAAACAGGGGCAACAGAGAATCTGAGCTTTGCTTTTAACCCCATTCTCTTTATTCTATTATAAATTATACTTCCATAAAAAGATCCACTTGTATAAAACATTATTTTAATAAAGAAACATAGTAACACAAGTAAATTGATCACCAAAAGTAGCTTCACAACAATTTTTTTATCTCACCTCTACACTAGGGCTAAGGCTGCTTGGCAGTGTTTCTGAAGTCACAGTAGAGCTTGGAAGGCTGGAAATTTCCCAAGTATTCACAGGTTGAATTGGTTCAGACGGCTTTGAACGATCTATACATTTTGGATTATCCAGTAAGGTCACTTCATAAAATTCTTCAATATCTAGAAGAAGGAAAATAAAAATTCATAAGTATTTATATTTTCTAACTAAATTATGCAATGCTATAACAACATAACTCAAAAGCACAATTTTTACTCTAGATTAGTAAATCAATTCCCATCGTATAATGTACTTAAAAGGTGAATATTATCTTATTTCATTCTATCACAATCATATCAGAACCTGCAGGGCACAGTGTAAAATTCATAGGCTTTTTACACTTCAAAGTCAGCGCTTGATTCAAATCCCAACTCTATCACCAACTAGCTACAAGTTCAGGCAAACTACTTAACCTCTGGTAACTTGCCTCTTACCACTGTGAATTGTTTCAAGGCTTGAGTATAATATATATAAAATGCCTAGCACTATAGCACAGAATAGGCTCCTAACAGATGGTAGCTAATATCATTACTGTGAATTCTACAGATAGGAGTTATTACCGTTCACCACCAATATCTAAGCTGGGAATGTAAATCTCTCAAGTGGTTTTAATTGCCCTTCTAGCCAAAGCCAAAGCCAAAAAAAAAAGAGGAAGTTAAAATCAAAGAACTACAAGGGCTTTCGGATATCCCCTAGTCTGAATATTTTATAAAAGTAAATTAAATATTTCATACTACTTTAGAAACAATCAGTTAAAGTCATGACAAAATTGTAAAATAAATGATAAATTTATTTATAATAGCACAGGATAATTTAAAAGATCAAATGACTTTGCAATCAGCTAGAATTATAAAAACTTAATATATTAACACTAATTATTCATGCTATTCTGAAGCTATAAGTAGCAGTTATATGCTTAGATTCACCACGCTTAGTTCCCTATTCACCAACTTGTATAATTTTGGATAAGGGAATAGTAAAAGTGGGCATTACCCTGTATAGAATAATTCATAACTGTCAGCAACATTTAGGCAGAATAACTTATACTTCTTGCTTCTCATTATTTTAAAAGCACTAGTCCTTTTAAAAACAAACTTCACATAATAGAGACAAACTTAACTCCCTTTTCAGTTGTGTTTTTTTTTTTTTTTTTTTTTTTTTTGAGACAGAGTCTCATTCTGTCACCCAGGCTGGAGTGCAGTGGTATGATCTTGGCTCACTGCAAGCTCCACCTCCTGGGCTCATGCGATTCTCCCACCTCAGCCTCCGAGTAGATGGGACTTCAGGCACGTGCCACCATGCCTGGCTAATTTTTGTATTTTTAGTAGAGACAGGGTTTCACCATGTTGGCCAGGCAGGTCTCGACTCCTGACCTCAGGTGATCTGCCCGCTTCAGGCTCCCAAAGTGCTGGGATTACAGGCGTGAGCCACTGCACCCAGCCCCCTTTCAGTTTTAATAACCAGTGGAATTGCAAAACTTTCCAAGTAAAGGGCTGGTAAAAACTAACACCTGTACAGTGAGGATAATATTAACCTACCTCACAGGGTGTTAAGAATATTATATACACACATACGCACACACACATATGCGCTATGCATACACGCACACACACACCACACTATGTAAAACAAAATCCAACTATAGCAAAACAACGCTTCAAAAGTCACATCTCTCAATACTATTTTATCAGCAATTGTCAAATTTACTACCTAGTAGAAAATGATAGTCTTTCAATAAACCTATGCAAAAATTTAACTTGAGTACAACTCTAACTTAAATCTTCACCATGAAAATGTAAAGAAAATGGGAGCACAGAGGGGTAGTCAAGAGACTGCCAATAGCTACAAGTGATTCTATATTCATCTGAAGATCCAGAAAGCTTACCAAATACCAAAGAATTGAAATCACCTATTACATTTTTATTTACTACCCTGTGAAAAAATATTTTCTTTGAAAATAATGATGCACTACAGCAAGCAAGAAGAGAAAACAAGAAAATGCAGGAATACTAAAATATATATTAGGAAAAAATTAGATTTTGGTTGATTCACAACTGAAAACATTAATTTTGTTGAAACCTACTAGGTCAATCTTATCACAGTCTATTCCTCATTTTCCATTCCTAATCTGCAAGTGCTTTCCCTGTTTTGGCCTAAACTGGGTCTCCACAAGTCCAATTCCCGAACACAGATCTAAATAAGGCCACAAAAAGCTCTAACATGTACATTAAGAAACTTTCAAAAATCAAACTTGAAGAAAAGCAGTTAGGTCCAACAGAATAGGCCAGAATCATTCTTATCTATTAAAAAAAAAAAAACTGGAAATCTCCAAGATCACACATTTCAGAAGCCTTCAAATATACAATTTTCTTTTACATAAAAACTTTTCATTACCTTTGTTATTTTCTTGCTAGAATTCAAAGTTTGCAAACAATGGGAGTAAAGGGAAAGTGTAGAATCCCAGAAATACTCTCAAAGGGGGTGAGGAATGGGAGAAAGGGAACTTTCAAATAGGCAAAGAAATGTTCTAGCTTTTGGTGACAACTTACATAATCTTAAACACAGAAACCCACAAGCCAAGAAACATTTCTCAAACTAAAGAAATAAGGCAATACTAACTTACAGTAGAAAATCTAAATACAGGCCCAAGAGTATGTAATAATTTAACATAATACTGGTGACATTTCTAATCTATGAGAAGATAATAATTTTATTTGATGGGGAAAAGAGAATGAAAAGACAAGCCACAGACAGAGAGAAAATACCGGCAAAACACATACCCAATAAAGGACTAACATTCAAGTGGACAGAAAATTCTTTAAGACTCAACAATAAGAAGACAATCCAATAAAAAAATAGGCAAAAGATACAAACAGACGCTTCACCAAAGACAGAGATGGCAAATGAGCATATATCAACTATCACTAGGGAATTTCAAATTAAAACAAGATACTACTACACACCTATTAGAATGACTAAAATCCAAAGCACCAACACTACCAAATGCTGGTGAGGACACAGGGCAACACATTGCTGACAGGAATGCAAAATGGTACAACCACTTTGGAAGGCACTTGTGGCATTTCTTAAAAACTATACATACTCATACTGTATGCTCCAGCAACTGCGCTCCTTGGTATTCACCCAAACAAGCTGAAAACTTCAGTCAACTCAAGACCCTGCACACAAACGCTTGTAGTAGCTTTATACTAACTGATAAAACTTTGAAGCAACCAATATTTTCTTTAACAGGTGAGTAGATAAACTGTAGTATGTCCACACAATGGAATACTATTCAGTCATAAAAAGATATGAGCTATTAAGTATGAAAAGGCATGGTGGAACCGTACATATCTTACTAAGTGAAAAAAGCCAATCTAAAAAGGTTACATACTTATGATTCCAATTATGACATTCTAGAAAAGGCAAAGCTATGGAGACAGTAAAAAGATCAGTAGTTTCCAGGAGTTTGTGTGGGGGGTGTAGAAGTCGGGTACGGGGGAAGAAGAAGAAAAGCACACAGGATTTTTAGGGTGGTGAAAAACAAAAGCGGTCTCCAACCTTTTTGGCACCAAAGACCGGTTTTATGGAAGACAATTTTTCCACGGATAAGAGGGTGGGGGAGCTTCTGGGGTGAAACTGTCCCACCTCAGATCATCAGGCATTAGATTCTCTCATAAGGAGTGCACAATCTAGATCCCTCGCATGCGCAGTTCACAACAGGGTTCATGCTCCTGTGAGAATGTAACACCGCTACTGACCTGACAGGAGGCAGAGCTCAGGCGGCAATCGCTCGCCTGCCGCTCAGGTACAGGTCTGTGGCATGGGAGTTGGGGACCCCTGCTGTACAATACTGCAATAGTGGATGCGTGTCAAAGCAAAAAATGTGCACATCAGATCTGTCAATGAACAATGCAAAGAGTGACTACTAATGTAAAGTATAGGCTTAGCTAATGACAATATATTAATATTGGCTTATCAATTTTAACAAATATACCACACTAATGCAAGGTTTTTTTTGTTTTTGAGACAGGGTTACTCAGGCTGGAGTGCAATGGTATGATCACGCTCATTGCAGCTGTGATCTCCCTGGCTCAAGCAATTGTACTACCTTGGCCTCCTCAAGTGCTGGGATTATATGCAAGAGCCACCTGAGCCCAGGCTTTTTTTTTTTTTTTTTTAAAGAGACAGAGTCTCACTCTGTCACTCAAGCTGCAGTACAGTAGTGCCTTGACCTCCTGGGCTCAACAAATCCTCCTACCTCAGGCTCCCAAGTAGCTGGGACGACAGGTACATGCCACCATGCCTGGTTACATTTTTTTTTTTTCTAAGACAGGGTCTTACTATGTTGCCCAGGCTGGTCTCAGACTCCTGGGCTCAAGGATCCTCCCACCCTGGCCTCCCAAAATGTTGGGATTACATGCGTGAGCCACCACACATGGCCTGCAAGATGGAAAAGGGAAGTGGGGGTTTGGGATATGGGAACTGTACTTTCCACTCAATTCTTCTGTAAATTCAAAACTGCTGAAAAAAATCTATTAATTTTTTAAACTGCATGAGGGATAAATAAATTTATATTAAAAGGCAATCTCATACTTTATATCAAGATAATTTCCAAATACAGTAAAATGTTAAAAAAATTCTTGAAAGAATTTGAATACAGGTGAACGTTTTTACAATCTTGGCAATAGATTATAACAATCTTGGGGCTTAGAGTATTGGAGATGTTTCCAAACATGTTATTAAGGGCAGAAAGCACTATATTGATAAAGAAAAATACTGATAAACCTAACCACATATATATATATATATGTTTTCTTTAAAATCCAAGTTTAAAAGCAAATAACACGGGAAGTTATTTGCAATT
>NW_026656438.1:0-5801 GCF_009828535.3 Hylobates moloch
AAAAAAAAAAAAAAAAGATGATTAGAAAGTACAAATTTCCCCAATCCCCTTTCTCCCTGCCCCCACCATTTCCCCTGCTATTTATACCTTGTATTAGTATGGAACACTTGTTACAATTGATGGACCAATATTGATACACTATGATTAACTAATGGCCATATTTTACATTAGGGTTTTCTCTGTGTTACGTTGGTTTGACAAATGTAGAATGACATGTGTCCATCATTGCCATAACATACAGAATAGTTCCACTCCCCTAAAAAAAACTCTGTGCTCCACTTCTCCATCTCTCCGCCCTCCCCATGAGCTCCTGGCAACCACTGATCTTTTAACTGTCTTCATTGTTTTGTCTTGTCCAGAACGGCATATAGTGAGAATCACACAGTATCTCCATCATTTTGACCCCTGTGGCACTACAGATCTTCCACAAACATTTACCAAATACACAAATGAATGGATGCCCACATTCTATAGGGTTTGGAGCATCCCATAGGGCAGTGAACCAGGCCCCTTCCCCTATTTGGGGTCGAAACCTTCATTGCATTCCCTCATTTGCCCTCCCCGTCCCCAGCCTCACTCGACGTCTTCATCCCTTTTAAATTATACAAAGATTTCCGTATATGAAAGCTAATTTAGGCACCATAACAGAGACTATATTTAATGTAAATGGAAGAAGTGGAGGCAGAAGGATTTATGGAAATAATAACCGGCCTGTAATAACACAGAGTGGGTCACCTGCTTAAGAAACAGTGGATTAAGGAGAAGGAAATGTACCTCCCGAAAGAACAAATGTCACTGGAAAACTGCCACAGTGCCAAGTCTTGGATGATCTTATTAAATCCCATAGATCTTATTATGTTTCCTACCAGGAGAGGCTACTTCTTTCTCTGGTTCATAAGAAGGCCCAAAGTGAGGTCTAAAGTAGAAAAGGGGAAGGGGAGGGAAAGGGGCAATTCCCAGAAAGGCCTGGAGTCAGCGCCTACCGGGCCGAGGGCCCTGTGTGCACATAGCCCAGCACTGGCCACATGCTCTGGGCATGGCATAGAGCCCTGAGGGTGGGCAGGGGATTCCTGATGCAGGAGGATGGGGAGTAGAGAAGGATCCAGGAAGCAGGAAGCTGCCCATGCATGACAGATGGCTCTGACATTACAGATCCCACCCTGTGCAGGCGTGGGTAACAGGGAGGTCCCTAGCCATGTTTCAGACAGCTGGGGTGCAACAGATGCCACGCCCAAGATGGTAGTTGGAAGTAACAGGAGGCTTTGGATACATGGGCAAGCTCCTCATTTAGAGAAACCTGGGTTCAAATCCCAGCCCCACTCCTCACTGTCTGTGTGATCTTGAGTAAATCCTAAAACTGTCATCACCTATTCCCAGCATTGAGTCGATTCTCACTCTGTCCATTCTCCTTGGGAAATTAGCCCCAGGACCAGGATGGCCCTGCCCAGGAGGAAAGAAGCCTCCTGGCTGCTACCTAGATTCAGACCTGGATGTCTTCCGGTAAGAGAAGGAGCCGTTTAACCGCCCCCCCCCAACCTTATCAAGAACCCTTGTTCCCAGGAGAATCATCAGCCCCCTAGGCCTTGCCGTCATCCCAGCACGGAGCAGCAGTGGGGACACACAACCCTGCTGGCTGTGAGTTTAACCTCTGCAGCTAGTGCCCCATCCTGAGCCTCTCCCCGCTCCTGCCCTCCCCACCTCCTTTCTGCATAAAGGTTTGTTAGGAAGTGGCTAAGCTAGAGAGGGCCACTGGGGGCCACAGACAGAGATCACACACTAGAGGATTATGGCTGCTTCCGTAGGGCACTGCAGCTATTTGAATGCGTTTGCATGAATTCTTAAGTCTCAATGCACTTATTGTGGGATGTCCTCATATTGGTGGGGGGGAGGTGGGGGGAAATGGAGGGGAAGGAGACCATGCCAGGGAATGAAGGCAAAGCCACCTGGGCCAGGAGGAGGGGGTGGCTTCCAAAAATCCCAAGAAGCCATTCTGGAACTTCTTAGAGGACTGTCTCCATCTGAGGCCTCAAACCAAGGTGGACAGGACACAGGCTCACCTCCCTGCAGGGAACCTGTTCCTGAGTTCCTCTCGCAGGAGGTCCTGAATTAGGAGGGCTTGGGCGCTGAGAAACAGGAAGCATCATTTGCCTGGTGCAAGTCAAAGATGGGCCACCCACAGGGCTTGCATAGGGAACCATGGCTCACCTCCTCCAAAGCTGTGCTCCAATCCCACCTCCACAGCGAGTCCTCCCCTGACCACATTATTAATTCTGCAACCTACTCCCCATCCTGTCCCTTCCCCATCATCCTATTCCTTTTACTCTCTACTCTACTTTTTTTTTCAATATCACTGTGGCCTTCTAACGTACCACATGGCTTCCTAAGTTATTATGATCATTGTTAGGTTGAGCTCCACACTAGAATGTAAGCCCCACGAGGGCAGCAATGGTTGTCCGTTGTGTTCGCTGATACATCCCAAATGACTAGATCTGTTTCTGGAACATAGCAGATGCTCGATAAGTACTTCTTGAGTGAAAGCATAGATCAAGCCCTTAAGAAAAGAAGTAGCCAGGCGCCGTGGCTCATGCCTGTAATCACAGCACCCTAGGAGGCCAAGGCAGGAGGATCTCTTGAGCCAAGGAGTTTGAGACCAGCTGGGCAACAAAGTGATACTCCATCTCCACAAAAAATAAACAAAATTTGCCAGGCGTGGTGGTGCTCATCTCTAGTCCGAGCTACTCAGGGCCTAGTTTGGGAGGATCGATTGAGCCTGGGAGGTTGAGGCTGCAGTGAGCCATGATTGCACCACTGCACTCCAGCCTGAGTGACAGAACTAGACCCTGTCTCAGAAAACAAAAAAAGAAAGAAAAAGAGAAAGAAGGAAAGAAAGAAAGAAAGAAAGAGAAAGAAAGAAAGAAAGAAGAAAGAAAGAAAGAAAGAAAAGAAAGAAAGAAAGAAAGAGAGAGAGAGAGAAAGAAAGAAGGGAGGGAGGGAGGGAAGGAAGGAAAGAAGGAAGGGAGGGAGGGAGGGAGGGAGGAAGGAAGGAAGGAAGGAAGGAAGGAAGGAAGGAAGGAAGGGGACTGTTGTCCCACCTCATTTATTCCCATTCCACATGCTGCTCCCCGGCCTCCCTGGGAATCGCTGTCCAGGTGTACAGTACCCAAACCTAAACCATATCCCCAGCCTAAACAGCACGAGGAAAACCTTCTGAAAGTTGATGGGAACACTTAAGACAAACCCAGCATTTTGCTCAGAGGGCAGCTGTGGGTCTGCCCCACACTCAGAGGCCCATTCAGGGCCCCTGCACTTCTGGGATAAAATGGGCAAAGGGATGGCCCTGCTGGGAGCCAGGCAGCCCAGCCACAGCTCCCTGGCTGCGCTCAGCTGACAAGGTCCTCAGCTTCCCCTCCTGCAGGGTTCCTCATCATCCCAGAAGTGTTTGCATTTGCAGGTTGCAATTAACATTAGCCTTGGAAGATCTCCATTTTGTGGGAGCCTCTTAATGAAGCCATTGTTCTTAGCACCCGCTCCACCCCCACCTCATCCCAGCACCCACACACACTCACACTGGGTTCTATTCGGGCTCTCGGGAAATGATGGGCCGGGAGCTACTCAGGGACTGAGGTGGCCTCCAGGGTCTGGGCAGCTTCTTGAGACCCAAAAGGTCTTCTACCCTATAATATGGGCCCCATCACCCAGGGGATGCTTCAGAGACTATGGGTCTGAGAACAAAGGAGAAATTAGGAATCAGAAAGACAAAATCCACTTTCCCTCCCCCAGGCAAGGCCCCTGCCTGGGAAAGTCAGGCAGAAGCAGGGGCATTGAGGGAGATGGAGGGCTGGCCGGGAGTCCACACATGCAGGGACGAGGCAGGAGTGCCTGGGACGAGGCAGGAGTGCCTGAGACTGAGAAATACAGCAGCCTCTCAGAGCAGCAGGCGTTCCAACGAAATGACTTCTTCTAATCTAAATTTGATGAGACCAGGCTGCCTTTCGCCTAAGAGAGAGGGAAGGGGGTGTACCCCTTGCTCCCTGGCCTTGAGTCCTCCCTCCCCCCACCACCCCACCTCCTCTGCACAACCTGTCTCACCTTCTCAGGCCACTTTCTCCTCTTTCATGCCACCAGGAATGCCCCGACTGCGGCACACACATTCCTCGGTGACCAGGGTGTAATTCTTATTGACCCAATGTTTTTCTTATCACTGCCCAGCCAGAGCTCCCTGACTTCCCCAAGGGAGTAACCAAAAGGACTGGTTTGCCCAAGACTGAGTGGATTCCGGGAATGTGGGTCTTTCCGTGCTGAAACCAGGAAAATCCTCGCAAGCCAGGGTGGTGGGTCACCCTATTTCAAAGAAGGTTTCAAGGGGCTTATGGGAGACCCTTCCCTGAACAGCTGGATGCCATCCTGAAGGCTGGAACACCTATTGTGACATGAGGGTTCCACCTGCCCAGGGAGGAAGCTGGGTCTTATGACTTGTCACTATACCCCTGTCTGCTCCACTTCAATGCTAGCAGCACTTTCAAACAATTAATCAGAGATAAATCCTGAAGGCTGGGAGGCCGAGGCGGGTGGATCACAAGGTCAGGAGTTTGAAACCAGCCTGGCCAATATGGTGAAACCCTGTCTCTAATAAAAATACAAAAAAAAAAAAAAAAATTAGCTGGGCGTGGTGGCATGCACCTGTAGTCCCAGCTACTCAGGAGGCTGAAGCAGGAGAATTGCTTGAACCCAGGAGGCGGAGGTTGCAGTGAGCTGAGATGGTGCCACTGCGCTCCAGCCTGGGCGACAGAAGGAGACTCCATCTCAAAAAAAAAAAACTCCTGAAGCCAAGGCATCCTGACTTTTCTTCTTGGTCCCTGCCCCCCAATATCCATGCCCAGCCCGTCCCATGCACTCCCTGTCTCTCATCTGTGCCCGCCTCTGTCCACCCTGCAGTGCCACTATCTTGATCACCTGGGCTGGGTGAAACAGGGCTAACCGATTGGGACAGCCCCGCCCAGCCCAGTTGCCAATGTACCAGGATTACGCTCAATGTTATGGATTGAATTATGTCCCCAAAAAAGATACGTTGGGCTCCTAAACCCCAGTAGCTATGAATGTGACCTTATTTGGAAAAAGGGTCTCTGCAGATACAATCAAGTGAAAATGGGGTCATTAGGTTGGGCCCTAATCTAATATGACCAGTGTCCTTAGCCAAAGAGGAAAATGTGGACAGAAAGAGAAGACAGCCATATGACAATGGAGGCAGAGATTCGAACGATACATTATATATGCATCCTTATGGAGCCAGGGAATGCCACAGATGACCAGAAAAGACCAGAAGCTAGGAAGGGGCAAGGGAGCACCCTGCACTGCAGGTTTCAGAGGAAGCATAACCCTGCCAACAACTTGATTTCAGACTCTAGCCCGTAGAGCTGTGAGACCAGGCATTTCTGTGCTTGAGGCCACCCAGTTGCAGATCTTGATTCCAGCAGCAACGAGAAACTCATGCACCAAGCCAATATAGCGGATCAGACTGAGAAACCACAAGGAAAGTGGAAACCAAAAGAGCGAATGGGAGCGAAGTGGATCACCCTGGCTCCAGGGCTGCCCAGGGTCCCCCCTGGAGCTGGGGAAAATGATGGAGCTCCAGCCATCAAGCCACGTGGCCAGGACTTTAGCCGTTCCCATGCTCAACCACGCCGGGGTGCTGCCTTGTGCAACGTCAAAGTGGCCAGGCCATGGGCCACCTCCTGACCCCACTGAGCTCAGCTCCAGGGACTCAAGTCAGTGCCAAGTCTTCTCTGCCTCCTCCCACTCCA
>NW_026656439.1:0-5800 GCF_009828535.3 Hylobates moloch
ATCCTCCATTTTTGGTCTTTTGGTTTAACCAATAGTCCTAGGAGCTTAGCACACCTGGGGTGTCACCTTTTGCTTGTGTTTGTGAACCTCTCTTATCAGGAACAAGAACCATGTCGCCATCTAGCTGCAGGCCTCTAGGGTGGGGACAGTATCCCATCAGACAGGGATTCCCCATGGTGCAAATGATGGTCTCTCCTCCTTTGACACATCTGTGCTGCACTCAAGCCATTTGTCAGGTTAGCAGACCCTGGGGGAGGCAGTGTGGAGAGAGCTGGCTTCGGAGATAGCTGGGCCCAGGTCTGAATCCTGGCTCTGCTGCCACTCCCCAGCCCACTGACTTTAGTCACTTCACCTCACAAGGCTGAGTCTCTGTTTCCTCATTTATGAGGGGGCAGGCAGGCGGCAATAGTGCCTGCCTTACACTATTACAAGATTTAGTGTAGTCAGTGGGAAGCCTTGTTCCAGGCACTGGAGGACACAGGTGAAACTGACACCTTTCCTGCCTCAAGGGGCATCCTATGGGTGTGTCAGGGGAGACTAGAGAGGTTACATAAAAGAAAGACCTGGCCATGTGCCTGGTGATAGAGGCAAGCAGTGGATAAGGAAGGGGCACAAGGAGAAGAGGCAACTCTGGGGTTGCGGTTATAAGGTGGGCCTGGGCAGACAAAGCAGGAGAGGGCACGTGCACGAAAGCGCACTGGAGGCACGAACAGTCAGCACACGGGAAATGAGGCGCCCTGCCTGGCATGAGGGAAGGGTGCAGCCAGCTAAGATGCCCACGTGTTTGGGAGGAGCGTGCCCTGGATCTGCCCCTGCCTTTTCCCTGGGTAGGCCAGTGATACGGTGCCTTCTTTGCTTTGTCCTGAGCGTTCCCCATAGGGTGGGCGCAGGCAGGCTAAGTGTCCCCACTCTCCTCCCCCACTGCTATTATCAGCTGTGTCCAGATGGTCACAGGCTCCCTAATCTGGGATAATCGGCGGGTCGGAGCTCAGCTGGGACTCGGGCCTTTATGCCTGCCGTGATGGGCTGGCCCCAGCCAGAGAGACCCTGTAGACAGGGCCCTGGGGCTTTGGAAGATGGGGTGGGATGTGGGGCTGGCTCTGTGCTGAAGGAGATGCAAGGAGCAGATGATCGCTCTTCTTCCAAAGGCAATCTGAGTACAAATGATAGGGAGCCTGCAGCTGGGGCCTGGCCAGCTCCTCCAGGCCTCACAGTGATATGCACAGAGCCTCGCAGAATCTGTCTATGGTGTCTTTTGTTCCCTTTCTCTCCCTCTCTGAGCTCACCCCTCCCTACCCAGCAGTTGGTTGCTGCCCATAGAGCCCCAGGCTTATAATGACATCAGGGGCTTGTGCCCGCATTGATGTTGGACACCTGACAGGTTCAGGTGCAGAGCCAGGGTGACTGGCTTCTCACAGGCCCATGGCTACGGTGCCTCCACCCTGTGGCCTGTAGTTTGCTGTGAGCCTCCACTCCATAGTTGTTCAGGGATCCATAACTGTTTTTGTTTCGTTTCAGCCTCTTCCATGAGTGGGGGACCCCCCTGCTTGTCTCCAGCTCCTAGCAGTGAGTCCTGATAATCTCAAATTTAAGGATGGTAACTTCATCTGGGATGAGTGTGGGAAAGGATGTGTTTGGGAACAGACGCGGGCCTACAGAGGTGTTTGTAACCATCTCTTTCTAAGTGGTGGGAAGTAGACATTTTATGCTTTAACTGTTAATATATATAGTGTGTGTTTTTTATGCATGAAATATTTTATAGTTTTTTAAAATGCCCACACTACTATTTTGAAAGTAAATGAGGTAATGTGTGTGTCAGAACCCAATACCCAAAGCGATCGTAGTAAGAGGTGGGGCCTTTGGGAAGGCATTAAATTGCTTAGGGAATGAGGGTGGAACCCTCATGAATGGGATTAGAGCCTTATAGGAGAGGTTGGAGGGAGTTGCCCGGCCTCCCTCTCCCATGTGAAGACTGAGCAAGAAAACATTTAGGAAGCAGAGAGCCCTCACCAAACACCAGATCTGCTGGCCACCTGATCTTGCACTTTCCAGCCTTGAGAACTGTGAGAAATAAATTTCTGTTTATTTCTATAAATCACCCAGTCTAAGGTGTTTTGTGATAGTAGCCCAAACAGACTGCAATGCCATAAAAGTGCTTCATCAAGAGTAAACACAGGGAGCAAATATCAGACATTCCAGCTCCAGGCAGGGCAGACTGCAGCTGGAACACAGACCCAACAAGGTTTTATTTATACAAGAAAAGGGACCATTAAATTAAGGGTTGTTTGCGTGGAGGTGCCATGAGGGAGCAGAGTGTGCACCTGAGCTCCGCCTGCCTCTCCACCTCCTGGCTCAGGCTGTCCAAATCTGAGTCACCTGCCCAAGCTCTGGATGATGGTGACACAGCCGTGGGAGCTGGTGCAGCGCTGCAGGGATGGCTGGGCCTCCACCTGCCCATTGCTGGGGTCAAAGGTGAAGACCTTATCGGTGCTTTCTCCACGATCATCCCGCCCGCCAAGGATGTGGACCTTCCCATCACACACAGTGACGCCACAGCTTTCCTGGGTGGACAAACAGAAAGACAACTATCAGGTCCAGCCTGGGGCTTCCTCTGTCCCTGCCTGGCCAGGCCAGATAATAGACCCTTGACCCACAGACTGTGAACAGGCAATCTGGACTGTAGAGAGGCAGGAAACTGGATGGACCTGAGTTCCAGCTCTAGCTTGAACTATGGTTCTTGAACTAGAATAAGGGTATTCAGTGAATGGCCTCAGGCAAGTTACTTAACCTCTCTGGACCTCAGTTTCCTCATCTGCAAAGGGAGAAGAACTAAAGTGCCTTCTTCACAGGGTTCCCTTAACAGTTAATGGAAGTTAAGCATGTAAAGCATTTTACATAGAGCCTGGAATGTGGTAAGCACACCAATAACAATAATCTCGACTGCCGCCATCTTAGAATCTCAGACTCAAGAGAAGCCATAAATCTCACCTCTAAGGTCACCAAAGGTCAGAACTGGCAGAGACCACCAGTCCAACCATACCTGTGTAGTCTCTGGAGTTTCAGGGGATGGAGAAGAAGGTAGGGGAGGCAGGGAACTGCAGGGGCCAGAGCTTCCAGGACTTGGGCCTCCCTGCTCTGATATCACTAGAGCAGAACTTAAACTCCCTTCCTCACATCTTACCTCATGATTGGTTACCAGCAGTAGCCTTTGGGGCAGGAGAGACCACAGGGTCATTGGGACCAAATCCCCACTCAGAGCTACAGCACTTGGGACTGCAGGGTTCTAGGCTCTGCCTTAACAGGGCCTAGTCGTTGGCCTGGGCCAGGTGCTGAACCTCTCTAAGTCCAGTCTCCTCATCTGTGAAATGCATGGTTCACTATCACTGTGAGGACGAGCTAGAGAGTGATGTATAATAAAACCACCTAGGATGGAGTCACACAAGATTCATAAGCTCCAAGATCCAGAGCCTTCAAAGTGGGTTCTGCTCTCCTGCCTTGAAGCCTCCACTTACCACAGGGCTGGGGAGGACAGCTGCCTCCCCCCACACATCTGTGCCTGGATCATAGGTGAAGATTTTGCTCATGAGACCCCCCAGGACATAGATGGTGTCCTCAAGGGAGATGGCCTCGAGACACCGCTGTGAGAAGGGTGCTGGTGACCGCAGGCTCCACCGGTCCTCCTTGGGGTCAAAGCACTGCACCTGAGGGGCAAGAGGAGCAGCGGTGATGAAGACTCACCACCCCCCCACAAATGCCCCACTGCCCACATGCTGCCACCTCTCTCCCCGGGGACATTCATTCAAAAGGACATTTGCCAGTGTCCACCAGGCCCGAGCCAGCATCTGGGAGGGAGGGGGAGATCCACCGTCCCTGCCCTCAAGGGCTCTTCATCTAGTTCCATGTTCTGTCCTCTGCCTCTGGACTCCCTTTGTCGAAAGCCTCCTCATCTTTCAAAGTCCTGCTCAAATGCCACCCCATCCTTAAAGGTCTCCCTGGTGTTCCCCCCTACCCCCACCCCCCAACACACACACACAAGAATAGTCTCTCTGATGGAGAACACAGTCGCCTCATGTAAGATTAATTATAGAGCACATCATACTGAGCTGGGAGAGGTACTGTCTACTTTAGGGTTATAGAGGGTCCTCAGAGCAGACCCCCAATGGGGATGTGTTCCTAGTTGCATACACTCTCAACTCCCTTCTCTTTTCCTGGTGCTCTCAGGTCATAAGATTCCAGCTGAGGTGTCTTGCAGCCCTATTTCTACAGCTGTCCACATGCCCATGGGTGTTTCTGATGCCCTTAACAGTTTCTGTATTTAGCTGCCTGCTCACCTCACTGTATTTCCTCAACCGTTTCCTTGGAGACCCCCCTCCCCCCACAGCAGCCTATAACAAATCAGTGCTGCACAGATGGTGTTAAATGGGGCCTCCCACCATGAATGCCCATCACTCAGCTCCAGGAGGGTTTGCTGGAAGAATGTGGTCAGGGAATAAGGAAGGGTGGGCACCCTAATTTGGGAAAGAGTCAAGTCCTAGGACCACAGGCTTATGAGGCCATCAGGGGAGGGAAGGAACTGCTATGATAAATATTTTTATTTGCAAAAAGCCTAATTGTCCAACAATAAAAGATGAGTAGACTCTAGTTCATCCACCATGTGGAATAGTACAGACATTGAAATGATGGCTGTAAAGTTGCTAATCACGTGGAAAGTGCTCATACCTAAATTAGAATAAAATGCAGAATGCAAAATTCTAACAGTGAGAAAACAAAACTGTAAGAAAAACAAAAATCAATTCAGTGGGAAGCCTGTAAGGCAATGCACCAAAATACGAATAGCAGCTCTGCCTAGACGGTGGGATTATGGGTTATATTTTTCTATTTTTCTGTGTTTTCTAAATTTTCAGTAATAAGTGTATTATTTTTGGAATGGAACAAAAGCATTTTAACTATCTTGCCCTCAATTTTTAAAATGTATGAAACTTATATGGCACCAGCCCAAACATCTGAGTCCCAGTGTGCTGCTGACCCACTATGTGACCTTGGGGTCATTTTTCTGCTCATTTCCTTCCCTGAAACATGGAGGTGACTGGTCTGGGCTGTTGATGGGATTAAGTGAATAAATAGACAAGGGCATGGAAACGCCCAATTCTGCGCCTGGCACACAGTGGGCACCCCAGCCTTCAACGCCCTCTCACGCCCGAGGCCCGCGCCCACCTTGTCCGTGTTGACGCCACCCTGCCTGGCACCCCCGATCACGAAGAGCTGGCCCGCGCAGGACGCCACCGCCGCCGAGCTCACAGCCTCCGGGAGGGGCGCGGCGGCCGCCCAGGTGTTGGAGAAGGGGTCGTAGCGCTCCACGCTGTGCAGGCGCCTCAGGCCGTCGAAGCCACCCACCGCGAACAGCTGCAAGTGAGGACATGGGTGGGGGAGCTGGGTGCCTTAGGCCCCTCGGCCTCATCGCTTCAGTCTTACAGTCTTTGAGCTGGAAACTATCCCTGTCCCCAACCCAGCTTCAGGACCAAACTGACCCCGGAGCCCAGTGCTGCCACCACCTGGGCGGCCTCCCTGCAGTTGCTGTACCTCCCTGAGCCGGTTTCCTCTCATTTAGCGGGGATGAGACCCGTCTTTAGGATGGGTACTGAATGCGGGTTACAGCTGTAAAATACCGGGCACCAAGCTGATGCTTAATAATAATAGCTAGTATTGAGACTTTACTACCCCACTTAATTGATTCTAAGAAGCATCTTTGTTTCTGAATTCGGGGTGTAGCTTTCAAAGATAATTGACAGATTTTTTTTTT
>NW_026656440.1:0-5800 GCF_009828535.3 Hylobates moloch
TGTCCTTTGTAGGGACATGGATGAAACTGGAAACCATCATTCTCAGTAAACTATCGCAAGGACAAAAAACCAAACACCGCATGTTCTCACTCATAGGTGGGAATTGAACAATGAGAACTCATGGACACAGGAAGGGGAACATCACACTCCGGGGACTGTTGTGGGGTGGGGGGAGGGGGGAGGGACAGCATTAGGAGATATACCTAATGCTAAATGACGAGTTAATGGGTGCAGCATGGCAACATGGCACATGTATACATATGTAACAAACCTGCACATTGTGCACATGTACCCTAAAAGTTAAAGTATAAAAAAAAGGAGCAGATAAAGAAATTGTGGTATATATATATATATATACATACATACCATGGAATACTACTAAGCCATAAAAAAGGAACGAAATAATGGCATTCACAGCAACTTGGTTGAAATTGGAGACCATTATTCTAAGTGAAATAACTCAGGAATGGAAAACTAAACATCATATGTTCTCACTCATAAGTGGGAGCTACGCTATGAGGATGTAAAGGCATAAGAATGATACAGTGGACTCTGGGGACTCAGGGTAAAGGGTTGGACGTGGTTGAGAGACAAAAGACTACAAATTGGGTATAGTCTATACTGCTTGGGTGACAGGTGCACCAAAATCTCAGAAGTCACCACTAAAGAACTTATTCATATAAGCAAACACCACCAGCTCCCCCAAAACCTATAGAAATAAAAAATAAAAATAAATTTTAAAACAAACAAACAAAAAACGCCTCCTAAAACTGTCACTTGTAAAATCTGCCCTTCTATCTTTCTGACCTATTAAGGTGCGGTCTAGGCCTTCTGCATATACATATTATGCATGCACATACTGACCACCTATTTGAATCTTAATCCTTAGCAGAGTGGCTTTCATCCCATTTACATTCTATTGATATTGCTGCTATTTTCCCTTAATCGAGGACTAGCAGTTGTACAGAATTTGTGGCAAAATACATAATACATATGTATACATACCTTTTTAGGTGATTAAATGGATACATATATTCATCTGATTTCTCTGCCAGAAACTACATATAAACAGATTAACTAATTTATAGAAGAACACAGAGATAATAAGTGGAAGAGAAAAGAATCAATCCTGATCTAATCTTAAAGCCAATGCCCTTTACTGCCTTGAAAGACTTCCTTCATGCTGACTTTTCTTCCAGCCCTTATATTCCTCAATCCAACACTGCCTAACAGAACTTTCTGGCATGAAAAGTTTGTTCTATAACTGCACTAGTTTTTTTCTGGAAGCCACTTGCCACATAAGAGCAAGAGCACAGGTCCTGGGGGCAGGGCACAGTTGTGAGTTCAAGAGGCTGGAGGAGTACTGCAATGGCCACAGCACAGAGAGTGGTGGGAGATCACATGAAATGATGAGCAAGGCCCTCATTGTAAGGCTGTGTGGGTGAAATTTGGATTGCATTCTAAGTGCCACAGTGAAGCAATAACAAAACTCTTTTCTGAGAAGCCTGTTGACTTTCACTCCTATTGAAACCATCATGTCCTTTATAGGTTCTTCAGCTTGTGAGAAAGGATATTGCCTGAATTAAAAGAAGTGGCAATAAGTGAAAATTATTTACAGAGAACAGACAGATAAAACAAAATTCTCAGAATCAGTTCAGTACTTCACGAACAGGGCAGCCAGTTACATATTCAATTGTGAAAGACTGGCCATTCCCAAGGTTTTGACTCCAAATTATTTTAGGCCTGGTAGAACTTGGTTCTATCAGTGGGATCTTTCACAGAGGTTGTAAAAACTTATCTCCGTTTTGGGGCTAGAATCTTTATCTAGGTGTTGCACAGAGTGTTGACACTGGAGTAAGCTGCTCAGGTTCAAATCTCAGCTTTTCATTTACTAGCTAAATATATTGAACAGTTGTTTTATGCTTCAGTTTCCTCATTGGTAAAGTAGGGATAATAGTATTTAACTTACAGGTTGATGGGGGATTAACAGTACATACATGTCATTTATGACAAGTTGCTAGAGCAGTGCTAGTAATGTCAGCTATTGTTATTATTATCATTATTAATATTTATCTCTCCTGTTCTTCTCTCTTTTTAATAGGGTTTTGAACTTTTGGGTTCACTGTTTTTCACATAAACATTTATTTAGGAACTAAATATCAAACTTGCCTCTTTCTCTTAGCATGCTAAGATAAATGGATCTTACTGAGTCTGAAGGAAGTTAAGGACAGAGTTTGAACCTAAGTTTTATTCTTATAATAGCAATTTTTTGGGAAGGACCCAGGAGCAGTCTTTTCTTTCCAATGAGATGTCAAACTCTTGGATGATATGGAGCTTGTGTTGTAGAGAGATGATTAGTATTTTTGGAACCTCACCCTTTTGTCTAACACTTTGTATAGAGTGACAATAATGAAAGGAAGACTAAACATAGAGTCGGGGTTACAGGGTTCAAATCTAAATTCTGTGCCCAACTAGCTGTGTGACCTTGGACAATGGAGCACCATTATAAAATTGGGGGAGGGTTTAATTACATAATCTCTGAAGCACTTTCTGGTATTAACATTATATAGTTCAGAGTATATTTCCTACAAACCCTTGCTTTAGGCAAAGCCTCTACATAAGGAGAAGTCTTGGAGAAGGGGTAATAGAAAAAAAGAGCAATATAAGGGGAAACAAAAACAAAGGAGAACTAGATTATTAGGAAAGAAGTATAATGAGAAAAGGAAACTATAGAAAAGCAGGTTTAGTCAGACAACTTGCTAACCTTCTAAATTGAACACTCACCTTATGCCATGCCCTGGGGATGTGATGGTGAACAGGCCCTTGTAGAATTTAGAGTGTTGAGGAATATGTAAACAGATGGCTAGAAAGACAAGAAAAAATGCTAACATCACTTGTAGGATAGAGCGAGGCTTCCCTGAAAAGAATGGTGGAGTCTGAGGGCAAATCATTCTGGGTACAGAAGGTATCTACAAAGGTCCTGGGATAGGAGAGAGCTGATATTTTCAAAAATGGAGGGATTTTATGCATGGATGCAATCAGAAAAAAAAAATGAAGCAAGAATAAATTTCCCAAGGACCAACTAACAGGGTTGAGATAAATATTATCCATTTTATCCCCTCCTGCATCTGCTATAATGTAGGATGGCCTGAAATGAAACACCCATGTGGTTTGACCCTCCCCAGTTGCTGCTATTGCTCATCCTATAATAAGCAATAACACAAATCCTAGCCTAGTAATTCTCCAGTGAATCCTTTCCTGGCCATCTTAAGGCAAAAAAAGAGCCTTGTGTTTTGACGGGGAAATTCTTTAGTAGAGAAAAAAAGTGAGGAGAGAAAGTTCAATATGCTTCCATCTGTTTCCCTCCTACTCTCATATCTGCATCCCATGCAAAGCATTCCCCTTTTTCTTAGAGGAAGATCTATCTTCCTCCCTCAAGAACAGTTTTACCTCCCCGTATTTTTTTTTTTCTTTTTCTACTTTTGGCCCAAATCATAGTACTGAAAATGTAAAACCTGCAGTTTTGGGTATGTTACCAAAGGAAACAGTTTTACTTAAAATCTTGTTTTTGCCAAAATATTTTCAAAGTAGCTGGAGAGCTGTCAAACCACAGTGGCTCTCAGCTGCGTTTCCTTCTAGCATTTCCCCAGGTTCTCCCAGCACAGCACTCAGTAATTGGATATTATTTGAGGAGAAGAGAAAAAAAAAATGCTGCATGAGACAGTTTGTAGATTTAAGAATTATTCTCCGGGTGCTGAAGGCCAGAGATCCAGAGGTGCTCAGCTGCCAAACTCCAGGGCTGCGTGACTGTATCATTCCTAGATGTAACTTTCAGCGGGGAGACCCGGAGGAAACATGCTGGTAGCGGTCAATATTTGGACTGCCATTCCAAAGTCTTTAGATTGTTTTCTGCCCTTCCTCATGTGACTTTGACCAAAAGGATTTATTTTAAGAAAAAAAAATACTGAAAACTGTTTAAAATGACATGCTTTTCGACATTGCAGGTACTGACAGCCTTCCCCTTCTCCTAACCATCTCTTCTAACCCTGGCTAGCATTAGTGGGTTTTAGGTACCAGGATTGTACCTTTAGACAAATTTAAAAGTAGGCAGTTAACCTTTGTGCTCCTCTAACAACTTCCTTCAAGGACCTTGGAGGAGGTACCAGCTTAATATTTAAGAACTTATTATTTATTAAGAGGCAGTAGTTACCACGCTCACTTAACTCATCCAGAAACTTAAGTTCAGGAAGTGATATGACTTTTCCAAGATCATACAATAAGCCTAAACTGCTTCTTCCTTACATCATGCTTCTAATACATACTGTTGTGAGATAGAACAAAATTAATTAAATTAAATTATAATAAAAACAATCATTTCAATAACCATATAGGAATCATGATAATTATCAATTATCAAAATGGTAATCACAAATCGACAATAGATTTGGCATCAGGACTCAAGTTCCACTGCTTTCCAACTATTTTTACCAAATCTGCTAATGTCATTAGGGTCCTGGTAGGAAACAGATGTTATACTCCAAAGCAGTAACTGAAGAGAGTTAAATGGAGTGGACAGGGTCAAGGGAGCCAATAAGAGATGATACAGCAGCCAGGACTGGTAACAGTGAGAAGCAACTGACGCTCTATCAGCCCTAGGCCTGGAGGGGCTGGGAAGGAGCAGTGACCAGAACCCAGTGAAACCTCTCATTATAGCAGAGGGGCTGCCGAACATGAGCTGATGGGGAAAAAACCCAGACCTTGCTTTTCTCTTCTTTCTTCTCTCCTGAAAGGGTCACCCATTGTCAAAATCCAACAAGAAGCCAGAGGACACAGAAGACTGAGTGACGATGTCTGGAGGGCTTAGATTTCTTCTCTTAAATACCATTTATGTGCTGATGACAGCCAGTTTTTTTAAATCTCTAGTCTTGAATTTCAGTCTTGAATTTCAATTTTCTTCTAGGTATCTCCTAACTGAACTCCTGATTGTTCATCAAAGTTCATTCCTCCAACAATCCTCTCTATCTCAATTGTTACCATCTCATACCAAATGCAGGCCAAAAATCTTGGAGACATCCCTAAGTGCTCTTTTCCCCTCCTGACCACCATCCTATCCTTTAGCAAATCTTGTTGACTCTCCTTCTACATACATCCAGAATCCCACCCCTTCTCCCTGCTTTCGACACTACCACCACAATTCTAATAATCAAATGCCTGGAATGTTATGCTGGATATGCTGTTTCCACCCCTGCCCTCTTATGGTTTAATCTCAAGACAGAAACTAAAGTGACACTTTGAACAACCTAAGTTAGATCATGTCGGACTTCTATTCAGAATGTCTAATAGCCTCCCGCTTCACTCAAACTAGAGTAAGTCAAATCCTTACAATTTGTCTATAAGACCCCCACAAGATCTCCCATCCATTCTCTTACCTCTATGGCTTCATTTCCCATTACTCCCCCACTTCTCTTATCCTTTCTGCTAACACTAAACTCCTTTCTGTGCTTAAAATTAACCAGGTACACTCTTTTTTTTTTTTTTTTTTTATTTTTTTTTTTTTTTTTTTAATTATACTTCAGGGTTTTAGGGTACATGTGCACAATGTGCAGGTTTGTTACATATGTATCCATGTGCCATGTTGATTTCCTGCACCCATTAACTCGTCATTTAGCATTAGATGTATCTCCTAATGCTGTCCCTCCCCCCTCCCCCCACCCCACAACAGTCCCCGGAGTGTGATGTTCCCCTTCCTGTGTCCATGAGTTCTCATTGTTCAATTCCCACCTATGAGTGAGAACATGCG
>NW_026656441.1:0-5799 GCF_009828535.3 Hylobates moloch
AAAAAAAAAAAAAAAAGATGATTAGAAAGTACAAATTTCCCCAATCCCCTTTCTCCCTGCCCCCACCATTTCCCCTGCTATTTATACCTTGTATTAGTATGGAACACTTGTTACAATTGATGGACCAATATTGATACACTATGATTAACTAATGGCCATATTTTACATTAGGGTTTTCTCTGTGTTACGTTGGTTTGACAAATGTAGAATGACATGTGTCCATCATTGCCATAACATACAGAATAGTTCCACTCCCCTAAAAAAAACTCTGTGCTCCACTTCTCCATCTCTCCGCCCTCCCCATGAGCTCCTGGCAACCACTGATCTTTTAACTGTCTTCATTGTTTTGTCTTGTCCAGAACGGCATATAGTGAGAATCACACAGTATCTCCATCATTTTGACCCCTGTGGCACTACAGATCTTCCACAAACATTTACCAAATACACAAATGAATGGATGCCCACATTCTATAGGGTTTGGAGCATCCCATAGGGCAGTGAACCAGGCCCCTTCCCCTATTTGGGGTCGAAACCTTCATTGCATTCCCTCATTTGCCCTCCCCGTCCCCAGCCTCACTCGACGTCTTCATCCCTTTTAAATTATACAAAGATTTCCGTATATGAAAGCTAATTTAGGCACCATAACAGAGACTATATTTAATGTAAATGGAAGAAGTGGAGGCAGAAGGATTTATGGAAATAATAACCGGCCTGTAATAACACAGAGTGGGTCACCTGCTTAAGAAACAGTGGATTAAGGAGAAGGAAATGTACCTCCCGAAAGAACAAATGTCACTGGAAAACTGCCACAGTGCCAAGTCTTGGATGATCTTATTAAATCCCATAGATCTTATTATGTTTCCTACCAGGAGAGGCTACTTCTTTCTCTGGTTCATAAGAAGGCCCAAAGTGAGGTCTAAAGTAGAAAAGGGGAAGGGGAGGGAAAGGGGCAATTCCCAGAAAGGCCTGGAGTCAGCGCCTACCGGGCCGAGGGCCCTGTGTGCACATAGCCCAGCACTGGCCACATGCTCTGGGCATGGCATAGAGCCCTGAGGGTGGGCAGGGGATTCCTGATGCAGGAGGATGGGGAGTAGAGAAGGATCCAGGAAGCAGGAAGCTGCCCATGCATGACAGATGGCTCTGACATTACAGATCCCACCCTGTGCAGGCGTGGGTAACAGGGAGGTCCCTAGCCATGTTTCAGACAGCTGGGGTGCAACAGATGCCACGCCCAAGATGGTAGTTGGAAGTAACAGGAGGCTTTGGATACATGGGCAAGCTCCTCATTTAGAGAAACCTGGGTTCAAATCCCAGCCCCACTCCTCACTGTCTGTGTGATCTTGAGTAAATCCTAAAACTGTCATCACCTATTCCCAGCATTGAGTCGATTCTCACTCTGTCCATTCTCCTTGGGAAATTAGCCCCAGGACCAGGATGGCCCTGCCCAGGAGGAAAGAAGCCTCCTGGCTGCTACCTAGATTCAGACCTGGATGTCTTCCGGTAAGAGAAGGAGCCGTTTAACCGCCCCCCCAACCTTATCAAGAACCCTTGTTCCCAGGAGAATCATCAGCCCCCTAGGCCTTGCCGTCATCCCAGCACGGAGCAGCAGTGGGGACACACAACCCTGCTGGCTGTGAATTTAACCTCTGCAGCTAGTGCCCCATCCTGAGCCTCTCCCCGCTCCTGCCCTCCCCACCTCCTTTCTGCATAAAGGTTTGTTAGGAAGTGGCTAAGCTAGAGAGGGCCACTGGGGGCCACAGACAGAGATCGCACACTAGAGGATTATGGCTGCTTCCGTAGGGCACTGCAGCTATTTGAATGCGTTTGCATGAATTCTTAAGTCTCAATGCACTTATTGTGGGATGTCCTCATATTGGTGGGGGGGAGGTGGGGGGAAATGGAGGGGAAGGAGACCATGCCAGGGAATGAAGGCAAAGCCACCTGGGCCAGGAAGAGGGGGTGGCTTCCAAAAATCCCAAGAAGCCATTCTGGAACTTCTTAGAGGACTGTCTCCATCTGAGGCCTCAAACCAAGGTGGACAGGACACAGGCTCACCTCCCTGCAGGGAACCTGTTCCTGAGTTCCTCTCGCAGGAGGTCCTGAATGAGGAGGGCTTGGGCGCTGAGAAACAGGAAGCATCATTTGCCTGGTGCAAGTCAAAGATGGGCCACCCACAGGGCTTGCATAGGGAACCATGGCTCACCTCCTCCAAAGCTGTGCTCCAATCCCACCTCCACAGCGAGTCCTCCCCTGACCACATTATTAATTCTGCAACCTACTCCCCATCCTGTCCCTTCCCCATCATCCTATTCCTTTTACTCTCTACTCTACTTTTTTTTTCAATATCACTGTGGCCTTCTAACGTACCACATGGCTTCCTAAGTTATTATGATCATTGTTAGGTTGAGCTCCACACTAGAATGTAAGCCCCACGAGGGCAGCAATGGTTGTCCGTTGTGTTCGCTGATACATCCCAAATGACTAGATCTGTTTCTGGAACATAGCAGATGCTCGATAAGTACTTCTTGAGTGAAAGCATAGATCAAGCCCTTAAGAAAAGAAGTAGCCAGGCGCCGTGGCTCATGCCTGTAATCACAGCACCCTAGGAGGCCAAGGCAGGAGGATCTCTTGAGCCAAGGAGTTTGAGACCAGCTGGGCAACAAAGTGATACTCCATCTCCACAAAAAATAAACAAAATTTGCCAGGCGTGGTGGTGCTCATCTCTAGTCCGAGCTACTCAGGGCCTAGTTTGGGAGGATCGATTGAGCCTGGGAGGTTGAGGCTGCAGTGAGCCATGATTGCACCACTGCACTCCAGCCTGAGTGACAGAACTAGACCCTGTCTCAGAAAACAAAAAAAGAAAGAAAAAGAGAAAGAAGGAAAGAAAGAAAGAAAGAAAGAGAAAGAAAGAAAGAAAGAAGAAAGAAAGAAAGAAAGAAAAGAAAGAAAGAAAGAAAGAGAGAGAGAGAGAAAGAAAGAAGGGAGGGAGGGAGGGAAGGAAGGAAAGAAGGAAGGGAGGGAGGGAGGGAGGGAGGAAGGAAGGAAGGAAGGAAGGAAGGAAGGAAGGAAGGAAGGGGACTGTTGTCCCACCTCATTTATTCCCATTCCACATGCTGCTCCCCGGCCTCCCTGGGAATCGCTGTCCAGGTGTACAGTACCCAAACCTAAACCATATCCCCAGCCTAAACAGCACGAGGAAAACCTTCTGAAAGTTGATGGGAACACTTAAGACAAACCCAGCATTTTGCTCAGAGGGCAGCTGTGGGTCTGCCCCACACTCAGAGGCCCATTCAGGGCCCCTGCACTTCTGGGATAAAATGGGCAAAGGGATGGCCCTGCTGGGAGCCAGGCAGCCCAGCCACAGCTCCCTGGCTGCGCTCAGCTGACAAGGTCCTCAGCTTCCCCTCCTGCAGGGTTCCTCATCATCCCAGAAGTGTTTGCATTTGCAGGTTGCAATTAACATTAGCCTTGGAAGATCTCCATTTTGTGGGAGCCTCTTAATGAAGCCATTGTTCTTAGCACCCGCTCCACCCCCACCTCATCCCAGCACCCACACACACTCACACTGGGTTCTATTCGGGCTCTCGGGAAATGATGGGCCGGGAGCTACTCAGGGACTGAGGTGGCCTCCAGGGTCTGGGCAGCTTCTTGAGACCCAAAAGGTCTTCTACCCTATAATATGGGCCCCATCACCCAGGGGATGCTTCAGAGACTATGGGTCTGAGAACAAAGGAGAAATTAGGAATCAGAAAGACAAAATCCACTTTCCCTCCCCCAGGCAAGGCCCCTGCCTGGGAAAGTCAGGCAGAAGCAGGGGCATTGAGGGAGATGGAGGGCTGGCCGGGAGTCCACACATGCAGGGACGAGGCAGGAGTGCCTGGGACGAGGCAGGAGTGCCTGAGACTGAGAAATACAGCAGCCTCTCAGAGCAGCAGGCGTTCCAACGAAATGACTTCTTCTAATCTAAATTTGATGAGACCAGGCTGCCTTTCGCCTAAGAGAGAGGGAAGGGGGTGTACCCCTTGCTCCCTGGCCTTGAGTCCTCCCTCCCCCCACCACCCCACCTCCTCTGCACAACCTGTCTCACCTTCTCAGGCCACTTTCTCCTCTTTCATGCCACCAGGAATGCCCCGACTGCGGCACACACATTCCTCGGTGACCAGGGTGTAATTCTTATTGACCCAATGTTTTTCTTATCACTGCCCAGCCAGAGCTCCCTGACTTCCCCAAGGGAGTAACCAAAAGGACTGGTTTGCCCAAGACTGAGTGGATTCCGGGAATGTGGGTCTTTCCGTGCTGAAACCAGGAAAATCCTCGCAAGCCAGGGTGGTGGGTCACCCTATTTCAAAGAAGGTTTCAAGGGGCTTATGGGAGACCCTTCCCTGAACAGCTGGATGCCATCCTGAAGGCTGGAACACCTATTGTGACATGAGGGTTCCACCTGCCCAGGGAGGAAGCTGGGTCTTATGACTTGTCACTATACCCCTGTCTGCTCCACTTCAATGCTAGCAGCACTTTCAAACAATTAATCAGAGATAAATCCTGAAGGCTGGGAGGCCGAGGCGGGTGGATCACAAGGTCAGGAGTTTGAAACCAGCCTGGCCAATATGGTGAAACCCTGTCTCTAATAAAAATACAAAAAAAAAAAAAAAAATTAGCTGGGCGTGGTGGCATGCACCTGTAGTCCCAGCTACTCAGGAGGCTGAAGCAGGAGAATTGCTTGAACCCAGGAGGCGGAGGTTGCAGTGAGCTGAGATGGTGCCACTGCGCTCCAGCCTGGGCGACAGAAGGAGACTCCATCTCAAAAAAAAAAAACTCCTGAAGCCAAGGCATCCTGACTTTTCTTCTTGGTCCCTGCCCCCCAATATCCATGCCCAGCCCGTCCCATGCACTCCCTGTCTCTCATCTGTGCCCGCCTCTGTCCACCCTGCAGTGCCACTATCTTGATCACCTGGGCTGGGTGAAACAGGGCTAACCGATTGGGACAGCCCCGCCCAGCCCAGTTGCCAATGTACCAGGATTACGCTCAATGTTATGGATTGAATTATGTCCCCAAAAAAGATACGTTGGGCTCCTAAACCCCAGTAGCTATGAATGTGACCTTATTTGGAAAAAGGGTCTCTGCAGATACAATCAAGTGAAAATGGGGTCATTAGGTTGGGCCCTAATCTAATATGACCAGTGTCCTTAGCCAAAGAGGAAAATGTGGACAGAAAGAGAAGACAGCCATATGACAATGGAGGCAGAGATTCGAACGATACATTATATATGCATCCTTATGGAGCCAGGGAATGCCACAGATGACCAGAAAAGACCAGAAGCTAGGAAGGGGCAAGGGAGCACCCTGCACTGCAGGTTTCAGAGGAAGCATAACCCTGCCAACAACTTGATTTCAGACTCTAGCCCGTAGAGCTGTGAGACCAGGCATTTCTGTGCTTGAGGCCACCCAGTTGCAGATCTTGATTCCAGCAGCAACGAGAAACTCATGCACCAAGCCAATATAGCGGATCAGACTGAGAAACCACAAGGAAAGTGGAAACCAAAAGAGCGAATGGGAGCGAAGTGGATCACCCTGGCTCCAGGGCTGCCCAGGGTCCCCCCTGGAGCTGGGGAAAATGATGGAGCTCCAGCCATCAAGCCACGTGGCCAGGACTTTAGCCGTTCCCATGCTCAACCACGCCGGGGTGCTGCCTTGTGCAACGTCAAAGTGGCCAGGCCATGGGCCACCTCCTGACCCCACTGAGCTCAGCTCCAGGGACTCAAGTCAGTGCCAAGTCTTCTCTGCCTCCTCCCACTCCA
>NW_026656442.1:0-5799 GCF_009828535.3 Hylobates moloch
CTACAACTATCTGATCTTTGACAAACCTGACAAAAACAAGAAATGGGGAAAGGATTCCCTATTTAATAAATGGTGCTGGGAAAACTGGCTAGCCATATGTAGAAAGCTGAAACTGGATCCTTTCCTTATACCTTATACAAAAATTAATTCAAGATGAATTAAAGACTTAAATATTAGACCTAAAGCCATTAAAATCCTACAAGAAAACCTAGGCAATACCATTCAGGACATAGGCGTGGGCAAGGACTTCATGTCTAAAACACCAAAAGCAATGGCAACAAAAGCCAAAATTGACAAATGGGATCTAATAAAACTAAAGAGCTTCTGCACAGCAAAAGAAACTACCATCAGAGTGAACAGGCAACCTACACAATAGGAGAAAATTTTTGCAACCTACTCATCTGACAAAGGGCTAATATCCAGAATCTACAATGAACTCAAATTTCCAAGAAAAAAGCAAACAACCCCATCAAAAAGTGGGCAAAGGACATGAACAGACACTTTTCAAAAGAAGACATTTATGCAGCCAAAAAACACATGAAGAAATGCTCATCATCACTGGCCATCAGAGAAATGCAAATCAAAACCACAGTGAGATACCATCTCACACCAGTTAGAATGGCCATCATTAAAAAAGCAGGAAACAACAGGTGCTAGAGAGGATGTGGAGAAATAGGAACACTTTTACAGTGTTGGTGGGACTGTAAACTAGTTTAACCATTGTGGAAGTCAGTGTGGCGATTCCTCAGGGATCTAGAACTAGAAATACCATTTGACCCAGCCATCCCATTACTGGGTATATACCCAAAGGACTATAAATCTTGCTGCTATAAAGAGACATGCACACGTATGTTTATTGCGGCAATATTCACAATAGCAAAGACTTGGAACAAACCCAAATGTCCAACAACAATAGACTGGATTAAGAAAATGTGGCACATATACACCATGGAATACTATGCAGCCATAAAAAATGATGAGTTCGTGTCATTTGTAGGGACATGGATGAAACTGGAAAACATCATTCTCAGTAAACTATGGCAAGGACAAAAAACCAAACACCGCCTGTTCTCACTCCTAGGTGGGAATTGAACAATGAGAACTCATGGACACAGGAAGGGGAACATCACACTCCAGGGACTGTTGTGGGGTGAGGGGAGTGGGGAGGGACAGCATTAGGAGATGTACCTAATGTTAAATGACGAGTTAATGGGTGCAGGAAGTCAACATGGCACATGGATACATATATAACAAACCTGCACATTGTGCACATGTACCCTAAACCCTAAAGTATAATAAATAAAAAAAAAGAAAAAAAAGAAAAGAAAACTAAAAGAGAATGATAGAGATCACCTGTTTATTGCTGTGATACTCCTCTGTAAACCAGCCATTCATTTATCCACTCATTCACTAGGGGGTTCAGGTGAGACAGGGCCAATCCAGTTTCTCTAATCTGAAGCATTTTACTCAGTCCTAACAGGTTTCTACATTTAAGCCATTCTCTGCCTTGAGAATTGGTTCCCTACATTATGAAACAAGGTATATTCATTTGACTGAATTATACAGAATGTTTTGTTTCATTATGCATGATGTTTTAATTGTTTTAGAATTTTGAAATGTAGTTGGAGATTGCCATGTGAAATTTATATATATACACACACACACACACACATACATGGACATATATAGATATACATATGCATAAATAGACAGTGGCTGATGACAGCCAGAGAGCCAGGGACGGAAACTATATATTCTATGTTATTATAAAGCCCTAAGAAATTTTACAACTTATTTCACATGTTTTTAACTGGTGAGGGCTTTAGGAGTCAGAGAGGTGAACAGATATGTCCAAGGTCATTCACATCATTGATGGCAGAACAAGGAGTGTGACAACAAAAATGAGAGAAAGATGGGATGGAGGGTATAACAATACACAACTCTATGTGCCACACTCTACATATGTTATATTCCACTGTCATAATGAGAAACAATGTCCCTATAGAATGTAAAAATTCTAAGCCTTTTAATGGGAAAACTCTGTTACAATAGTCTAGTGCAGGCATTGATAGGCCTATTCTGGAAAGGGCAAGAGAGTAAAGATTTTAGGCTTTGTGGACCATATGGTCTCCGTTGCAACCACTCAACTCTGCCCTCACAGCTCAAAAGCAGCCACAGACAATATGTAAACAAATGCGGGTGGCTATGTTCCAGTAAAACTTTATTTGCAAAACTAGGTTGTAGGCCAAATTTAGACCCTGGGCCACCGACTGCTCTCCCCTGATTAGGAAAATTTCAAAGAGTGTGATACCATTAGGTTTAGAAAACTCGACGTGAGCACTGTTTATCCCTAATTTTACAAACACACAGCTGTATTTTGTCTATTAAATCAAGAGCAGAGTTTGATTTACTACCTCTTCAAGTGAGAGGATGGGAGTCACACCACAGGACCAGCGCTCTCCTAACCCTTCCTCTGAGTCTCAAATCCGGGCATTTTCCCCCAGCCCACTTCTCTTTCTGTTTGATGACAACTCCCTCCTTATGAACTTCACAATTATCTGCAGAAACACACTGCAGAGAGCAAGCACATTTTCAGACATAACTGAAATAGAAAGGCTGTATTAGCTCCTTCTATGCTATACAATTTGCGTGATTACCAATGTAAAATATGCTACATATTTAGCATGTATACCCAATTTCAGCCTTGAAGAAAAAGAGTTCCTTTTATTGACGATCATGTATGGTGCTTTCACCAGAGGAGGATGAAACATTTGGACTTCAGAAAGATAAATTTCACGTTTCATCACTTAAGCTCTTGTGTTTCATGACACAAACAGGCAAAGTAATGAGCATGAAGATTTGACACGATGGAAGGACTATAAGTCTATGTTGCGTGAAAGTGATAATAAAATCACTTATCACCCTTGGAGAAATGCAGGCCTATTAGTGCACTGACATGGAATCTCATGGGAGAAGACCACTTCTGCTTGTCCCAGCAGAAATGCCATCACTTTTTCTGAGGCAGGGTCCTCTGGATTTTTGAGATAACAGTTTGTTAAATACAGGAACCCATTCCTGCATATTAAAAAAACAACTAAGTAGCATGCAAACAAGACTATAAAGAGGGCAACGACTACAGATCATCAAACAGAAACATGCACACGCACACACGGAGAACAATACCCATTTCAAAAAAATGAAAGTGGACTTTATTTATTTCATTTCTACCAATAATGTCTATAGATTAACCTTCCCACTGAAATGCATCATAAGAATACCTTGTATGGTATATAACTTTTGTCAAGTGTATTTATATTTTAAAAACAGTAATATAACTGTGTCACATAGTTTTGAACTAAATGCAAGTTTGATTCTAATAATATTTAACCTTTTCTTTTTTCTTTCCAGACTTAGCAGTTGGGTTAGTACTCCTTCTCCATTAAAAAAAAAAAAAAAAATCTTAGCAAAACTGCTGAAGCTACACTGCAGGCAAATTTCCAACTATTAAATAGTTTCAAGACACATGTACAGCCAAGCCTTTTGCTCATTGGAAATGGCACATCCTGAGCAGCTGTAGAACAGAGTAAAAAGTCATGGGTCCCCACAGGGCAACAGGGAGCTTTATTACCACCAGTGATGTCTGCTCTAGTTTTGCTGACACAGTAACGCATGCGTGGAGTAACATCCATGTGATACTTATATGCTGTGAAAACAATGCTGTCTGCTTCCTTTTCCTTTGTAACGTATCCTACGTACACGGGGAAATAAGGAGAAAAAGATAGATGAAGAACTTGGGATTTAAAGAGAAATGAATATGATGACTAAGATATTATGCTAGGTTGAAGATAATTTAAGTTAGATTTTTACATGTTTCTTCATATGATCCCTTAAAAGTGTGTTATTTTGTTATGTCAAATTGATAACTAACTTCAAACGAACAAACATGTTTGTCTGATTTTGGCAACATACTAAAAAAAAAGTGAATTTGGATTTTCCCTTATACAATCCACAAAATTGGAACTCTTCCTTCTTTTACTACTTATATTGACACAGAAATGTGATCATGGTAGCCAGAAACAAACACATTATTTCCCAAATTCAGCAGACTAGTAAATACTATTTTTTAATAGGTAGCAGTGACTTCACAATATATACTTCCAATAGTAAGCGTGCAATGTATGTATTTTTTTACTCATTTAATAAATATCAACACATCAAGGAAAGGTTAAACACCAATTTACTGAAAAAAGATAAGCAACTGCAACATGGAGCCCACAGTATTTTTTTATTTATAACCCTAACTCCAAACTGATTATTGATAAAGTTTGAGCTCTCTATTGGTTAGATATTAGTGGTCTTCTCATTCCAAGAAGTGGGCAATAATGTAAAGCTTGTCAAATTTGGGGAAATGAGAAAGGTGAAAAAAAAAAAAGAAACTAGAAAGGGATGCCTGTTTGATTACCTCCGTACCTCCTTACCTAACATTGTGTCTGGGCTCAGGGCAAGCTCTGCCAGTATGCAAACAGCTTGCCCTAGGAACAGCTGCAGACAGTGACTAACTGCACTGGTGCTAGAACACTATAACACCATTAATCCCCTCCAGTGCGGAGCTCTGAGGTGTTTGTGCTTCACAAACAAGCTTTCTATATTAGGCTGACTCATCCCAAAGGCAGTAACAGGCAAAGCCCAGACCCAGGTGAAGTCGTGGTAACATCAAAGAAGCCAGGGCTCAAAGGATTGTGCTGTGGAGACTCTCCCAGCACTCCCTCAACATAGGGAGAAGAAAACAAATGTTCCTTTCCCCTATGATATGAGTAAACTTATGAGTTTATAGATTCCTGTTTTCTGTAACTAGTAACTTCAAGTATTCTGTTTTATCTAAGCAGCAAGGTGAAGCTTGTAAGACATGCCTGAGCAGGCCTGGGCTGCAGTCATCTAGGCACCATATTGAAGATTATGAGACAAACCCATACAAAGCACTAGAGCAAACCCAGGTAACAGCCATCTGGACTGCACAGCAAGAGTCGCATGTAATCCTGAGTTATGAACCTGTTACTATTTGATTAACTGCCTTTGTTCTGCCTCTGTATCCTTGCTTTCACACCACTACACTTCATGCCACCGTAAGCTTGTTACAAGCTAGCTCAGCCACTTTTTGAAATGTGTATAAAAGTGAAGTGCTGTCTTTGCTCTGGGTCCAGTTTTTGGATGTTAACCCACTGGGTCTGAGCACATTCAATTAAATCATCTTGTTTCACCCCATGGTCTCTTTGGACCTCCTTCATTCCAGCAACACTTCTACACTCTGCTCTGCTTCCCTTCTTACCTACCACATTCCTGGATCACCTCCTAACTAACCTGCTCACACTCAAAGCCTTCACTTGGATCAGCTTCTGAAGATGTCTTAACTTTGGTGGGCAATCTTTATTTGTCAGACATGCATTTCAAAGCAGCAAATATCAACTTACATAGGAATATGCAGACACATTAACACCTTGTGCTCAGAAGATTTATGCTGTTTGTTCCAAATGGAATGGGATAGAAAAGTTTAGGTAGACCCTAGGATCTGGCAGGACTGATGGCTCAGGAATAACCTGTGAAGGTAACTTACTTGGTACAAGGAAGCAGTCCCACGTTCTTAATAAAGAGATGAAAAGTAGAAATGAGAACTAGGCATTAAGCTATTAAACTATTATTCATTTTTAATTTTGAAGCCAATTTCCCTTCTCAAGTACCAGGAGGAAATACGGTATAGATAATTTAAATAAGCAAATATAATATTATCTTAAACTCTTACAA
>NW_026656443.1:0-5796 GCF_009828535.3 Hylobates moloch
ATAACGGTACTTGTTAAAAAACAGTTATTAAAAACTATGAAAAATTCTTTCTGTCCTTTTTTTTTTCTTTTTTCTTTCTTTCTTTTTTTTTTCAGTTTTCCTGTGGTGTAATTTACTACATCCAGAATCTTTGAGTGTTTTGTATTCTTTTGAGTCAGGTTCACGAAATTCTACATAGTAAGAAATCTACATAAGAATCCAATAATATATAGTAAAAGGGAAAAAAATACAATAAAAGCTCACATTCAGAATAGGGAAGAAAGGGAAAGCACATCATGGTTACAAGTCCCTAGTTCACACACAATCCTGGGACTCCCTGACCTGGCAGTAAACGAGGTTTCAGTCTGTTGTGCTCATGGCCGCATGTGAGACAGACACCAGGGAGGGTTCCCCTTCTGGGTTGCACCAACCTCTTGTTGGTGCTGTTGATCCTGCCTGGGTGGTACCTCGGGAGTTAGGCTGTCCTGAATCTTGATGATCCAAGCTTGGTGTTCTTTTGCCAATGTATTTACCTAGAAACTTTAGCATCTGCTCCTTGAGTCATCTTTTTACAGTTCTATGCTCTGGCAAGCAAAGACAGAGAGTTTGAGGAGCTATGGTCTGTGGGTCCTGACTCCATTTCTGTCTCTTTAGCAACAGGCCTTAATATGGGTCTATTCCTCATAAATAATGGGCTCAGGTTGTTCTTCAGATAGAATCTGCTCCTCATTGCTGGGCTGCACCTCAGTGGGTGGCTGTTCAGAATGGAGGTAATTATGATCATTACTGGTGTAGGAAAAGCAAAATTTCACCTGTACTCCTTCAGGGTCTCTGGCTGGGCCTGAGAATTAAATTGATGTAAGACAGTCTAGCAGGAGAAAAACACACAGATTTTTACATGTATTTGGGAACCCCCAAAGGAAAATGAAGACCTGAAGAAGTTGGCACAAGCTAAGTCTTTATATACTAGGTTGAACAAAGAGAAGCAATTGTGGAAATGTAAATTAAATACAAGCCCATCTCAAAGATATGGCTTTAGTTCTGTACCAGTGCAATAAACCAAATGTCACAGTAAAGTCACATGAATTTTTTGATTTCCCAGTTTATATAAAAGTTATATTTATGCTATATTGGAGTCTATTAAATGTGCAATTGCATGATGTTTTAAAAAACTATATACAGGCCTGACGTGATGGCTCACGCCTGTAATCCCAGCGCTTTGGGAGGCCAAGATGGGCAGATCACTTGAGGTCAGGAGTTCGAGACCAGCCTGGCCAAATGGTAAAACCCCGTCCCTACTAAAAATACAAAATTTAGTAGGCCATGGTGCCGCATGCCTGTAATCCCAGCTACTAGGGGGACTGAGGCAGGAGAATCGCTTGAACCCGGGAGGCGGTGGTTGCCGTGAGCCAAGATCAGGCCACTGCACTCCAGCCTGGGTGACAGAGTGAGACTTCATCTCCCAAAAAAAAAAAACAAAAACAAAAACAAGTACATATTAGTTTTTTAGACACTATGTGATTGCACACTTAATAGATTACACTGTAGTGTAAACATAACTTTACATGCACTGGGAAACCAAAAAAATTTGCATGACTCATTTTATTTTGATATTTGCCGTAATTGGAGTAGTCCAGAGATGAACCTGCAATGTTTTTGAGGTATGTTTTTACTTATGTATGTTGCATTAATTAAAATGAGCATGTATTACTTCTATAATTAAAAAAAAATTAAATTACCCCACTGCATAAAATAATTTAAACTAGTGTCTTTTAAAATGGAGGACCTAATTATATTTTCAATTTTTTTCTATAATTATTGGTTTACTTAAGGTCATTACTTTTTTTTTTTTTTTTTTTTGAGACAGTCTCACTATTGTTGCCCAGTCTGGAGTGCAATGGCACAAACTTGGCTCACTGCAACCACCACCTCCCAGGTTCAAGGAATTCTCCTACCTCAGCCTCTGAGTAGCTGGGACTACAGGCGCCAACCGCCACACCTGGCTAATTTTTGTATTTTTAGTAGAGACAGGGTTTCAGCACATTGGCCAGATTGATCTCAAACTCCTGACCTCAAGTGATCTGCCCACCTTGGCCTCCCAGGTTCTGGGATTACACGTGTGAGCCACTGTGCCCAGCCTCATTCTTTAAGCCAATTTTGGTAGTTTATATTTCTTAAAATAATTTTAGACAATTTTTTTTATTTTTAAGTGTATTGGTATAAACAGATTATTCTTTTATAATATAAAAATATTTTATATTATTTATTCCTACTGATTTATTATGTTTATTCTCTTTTGTTCAATTGTTTAGACTTGGCAAAGCTTATCTGATAATTTACTTGTTAAAATAAATAGCTTTAGATTTTATTTTTAACTTTATTTTTATTTCTAGTTCATTAAATTGTGTTTGAAAAATAAATGTGAATAACTCGATAATTTCTGTTGACATAAACTTCTGTTGATAACTTCGTTAGTTGAAACTCTTTCATGTATTTTATAATAAATGTATTTGTGTTTAAAAAAACACTATGTACATACTTTAATTAAAAAAATACTTTGTTGCTCAAAATGCTAACAATTATCTGACCCTTTACCTTTAGTGAGTTGTAATCTTTTTGTCGGTAGAGGGTCTTGCATTGATGTTGATGGCTGCTGATTCATCAGGGTGGCAGCTGCTTAAGGTTAGGGTAGCTGTGGCAATTTCTTCATCGTCTGCAATCATCTACACTTACTTTTACTAAAGTTTGAACCTTTCAAAGCCACCTGTGAGGATTAGAATCAACTTCTTTCAAGCTTCTATTAATGGTCTTTTGATTTCCTCCATTGAATCACAAATGTTCTTAATGACATGGAGAATGGTGAATCCTTTCCAGAAGGGTTTCAGTGTATTTTGCCCAGACCCATCAGAGGAATCACTAACCATGGCAGTAATTTCAACTTCAAGTCATGTTTAAGAAATATATTTTGCAAGGAAAAATTACTCCTTGAAATTATTTCTTGATCCATGGGCTACAAAATGGATACTATGTTAGCAGCCATGAAAACAACATTAATTTCCTGGTATGTCTCCATCAGAGCTCTTAGACAACCAAGTGCATTGTCAATGAGCAGTAAAATTTGAAGGAAATATTTTTTTCTGAGAAGTAGGTCTCAATAGTGGGCTTAAAATATTCAGTAAGTTATGCTGTAAAGAGATGTGCTGTCATCCAGGCTTTGTTCTTTCATGTACAGAGCACAGGCAGAATGGATTTAGCATCATTCTTAAGGGCTTAGGATTTTCAGAATGGTACGTGAGCATTGGCTTCAACTGAAAGTCACCAGCTGCATTAGTCCGTAATATGAGTCAGCCTGTCCTTTGAAGCTCTGAAGCCAGGTATTGACTTCTCCTCTCTAGCTATCAAAATCCTAAATGGCACATTCTTCCACTACAAGACTGTTTTGTCCACATTGAAAATCTTTTGTTCAATGTAGCCACTTTCATCAGTTATCATAGCTAGATCTTCTGAAGAACTTGCTGTAGTTTCTACACTAGCACTTGCTGCCTCACCTTGCACTATTATGTTATGGAGACAACTTCTTTCCTTAAACCTCATGTATCAACCTCTGCTGGCCTCTGAGTTTTCTTTTGTATTTTGCGTACCTCTCTCAGCCTTCACAGAATTGAAGACAGTTGGAGTCTTGCTTTGGTTTAGGCATTAGCTTAAGAGAATGTTGTGGTTGGTTTAATCTTCTATCTCAATCATTAAAACTATCCTTTTCAGCAATAAGGCTGCTTTCCTTTTGTATCACTTGTGTCTTTAGTGAAGTAGCACTTTTCATGTCCTTCAATAACTTTTCGTTTGCATTCACAATTTGGCTAACTGTTTGGCACAAAAGGCCTAGCTTCTGGCCTACCTTGGCTTTTGACTTGCCTTACTCACTGAATGTAATCATTTCTAGCTTTTGATTTAAAGTGAGAGATGTGCAACTCTTTTCTTTCATTTGAGCACTCACGAGTTCACTGTAGGGCTATTAATTGGTCTAATTTCAATATTGTTGTGTCTCAGAGAATCGGAAGGCCCAAGGAGGACAGAGATGGGGAGTGGCTAGTCAGTGGAGGAGTTAGAATGCATACATTTATCTATTAAATTTGCTGTCTTATATGGGCGTGGTTCATGGTGCCCCTAAACAATTACAATGGTAATATCAAAGACTGCTGATCACTGTAACAGATATAATTATGAAAACATCTGAAATATTGTGAGAATTACCAAAATGTGACACAGAGACACCAAATGAGCACACGCCATCAGAAAATAGCACTAATACATTTGCTTAAAGGAGCATTGCCACAAAACTTCAAGTTTTGCAAAGTGCAATAAAGCAAAGCACAATAAAATGAGGATTGCCTGTATATGGGGAAACGAAAGAAAGATAAGAGTTATTTTATGAACGTCCTTTTGTGCAAAATTCTCTCTGCCTCGACTCCCTGTGCCTGGTGATAAGGATATTTCTTTTCTTCTGGTATAGGGAGGGCATCTTTCACGTGGCGTTTTGTCTCATGCTTTTGAAAGGAAAAGAGGAAATGAGAATCCGTCTTCCTGCACCTCTGGCTTCCAAATGCCTTTAATGCAAAGTAATTCTTATGCCAAAGTGGTATATATTGGGGTGGCATATTCTTCCGTCCCCCATTAGGAAGAAGACTTCAGGAGGTACATGGAGAAAGAGTTTGTTTTTTCCTCTCTCTTCTTTTTCTTTTATTTTTCCTTTTTTTTTTTCTTTTCCTCACAATAAACAAAAGTTTTCTGTTAGGTCTTACAGTTGACAGTGAGCCATGCTTCTCATATAGTGACAGGAAAATAATAGAGACCGTCCAACTTAACCCAGCAAGCTTTTCCTTGGATTTTACTTGTCTTTAATTCCCCTAGTCTGGGGGAAACAGCCCAGCTGCATCAACACTCATGGCTTGAGGTAGCGTGGATCTGACAGGTATAAATTTGAACTCTATTCTAAATCAGTCCCAGCTTCCTTGGGTCTTTTCCAGTACTCAGATGGGATTTCCTAGCAGTTTGCCATTGCACGCCCTCTTACTCACACATCAGAAGTAGAAAAATGTGTCTCCCTGAAGAAAAGGGCCCTCAACTCTCTCAGGAGTTCCTGCCCCAGAACATGGGGCACTGGTGCAGCTGCAAAAACTACAACTAGATAACTAGTTGTGGTTCAGGCATCATGACTTAAAGTTAAGTTAGGGAAATAGTCCTGGCTACTCTATCCTTGCAGCTAGCAATTTTTTTTATTATACTTTAAGTTCCAGGGTACATGTGCACAACGTGCAGGTTTGTTACATATATGTACATGTGCCATGTTGGTGTGCTGCACGCATTAACTCGTCATTTACATTAGGTATATCTCCCAATGCTATCCTTCCCCCATACCCCCACCCCATGACAGGCCCCAGTGTGTGATGTTCCCCTTCCTGTGTCCAAGTGTCCTCATTGTTCAATTCCCACCTATGAGTGAGAACATGCAGTGTTTGGTTTTTTGTGCCAAATTTTCTTAATCCAGTCTATCATTGATGGACATTTGGGTTGGTTCCAAGTCTTTGCTGTTGTGAATAGTGCCACAATAAACATACATGTGTATGTGTCTTTATAACAGCATGATTTATAATCCTTTGGGTATATACCGAGTAATGGGATTGCTGGGTCAAATGGTATTTCTAGTTCTAGATCCTTGAGGAATCACCACACTGTCTTCCACAATGGTTGAACTAGTTTACAGTCCCACCAGCAGTGTAAAAGTGTTCCTATTTCTCCACATCCTCTCCAGCACCTGTT
>NW_026656444.1:0-5796 GCF_009828535.3 Hylobates moloch
GTAAACACCCACAGAGCCACAAACATATGTAACACAAACACACAGAGAGACACACCATGCAAAGACCCAGAGAAACACCATATACCACACATACGCACACACAAACATGCACACCCAACACATCACCACATGCAACACAAACACCATACACAGAAACACATGAAGACACTTACGTACACCACACACACATATACACACACAGACACAAACATAACGCAGCGCACACACACCATACACATACGCAGGCTCATGCACATACTCTACTTCTCAAAAAGTGCCCCACTACAGGACAGCCATATCCTAAAAGTCTTAAAATAATGGTTACATGGCCTACGAACGCAGAAGGTGTGTATACAAAACAGTAAAAGAAATGAAAGAAAGCATTAAAAATGGTAAATACACAAAGATAAAATCCCTGTTGAAATGCATGCGTATTTATTGGGATTGGAGGACAATTCAGGCAACACAAATAATTGACATTTAGTAATCTTTGGATTGTTCCTTGTGAACTTACTCAGTTGAACAGCACATTTTTTCAAGTGGCTGCCCTTTAGCCCCTGTACACTCACTGTGTGGCCACTGACTTATGTCCACTGGGCATCTGCCAAGTCCCTACCTCATCTCCCTCCCTTCCAAATGTACCTGTCTGGGGACAGCCCTGCAGAGCCCCTGCAGCGCCTGTTTGATGATGGAGCTTGCCACCCAGTCCCTCTCATTCTTCCAAGCTCCTTTCCTGCCCAAGTCAGGAAAGTCCCACAGTTCTTGTTTCATAGTACAAACAGGGAAGTTCAGGGATTTGGTGCTAACTTTAGTTAGACCCCGGCTTCCCAGAGCCCTGATTTCTTCCAGGGCTACAGCAGTTTATCTCTGTGTGCCCAGGGGGCGCTCAGGCCCAGGAATTGTGAATATTAGATGTTCCCTTTAGTATTTCTAAGATCCTATAGGGAAGAGTGGGAAATTGAAGTTAAGGGACAACTTGCAGGTGAGAATGACAGCTGGGGATTATTGATCAAGAAGGAAAGGATGGGCTGGTTGTAAATATACCTTCAAGACCCATTAGCTTACTGAACTTGAAAGCTAGAGGGGAATGTACAGAGACCATCAGCTATAACCCCTTCATCTCCCAGATGTAGAATCTGAGGCCAGAAGAGTGAAATGATATGTCTAAAGTCAAAACCAATTAATTAGAAGCGACTCTGTGATCGCAAATGTAGAATTCTTCCCTAATGGAGCACTGGTTACCATTTTCTATTTTCTGATTCTATGGTATTATTTCACCGACTTAATGTATGGACCAAGATATTATTCTGGATATGAGATTTTATTAGAGAAGCTAACAAATTAAACATACTTTATTTAGGACTTCCCATTTTATTAGATGAATATTATATTCCTCTTTTCCTAAAGCAGGAGATGCTTGTGTTGGACAACCAACTTTTATATAATATAATATAGAATATATATATAATATAGAATATTATTATTTCATTTAACATTTAAATAGCCCTGCCAGGTGGATACTACACATTTTATAATCAAGAGAGGAGCAGTACTTCTGGAAGGTGATTAAAGATGAATGAAGATCAACCCACTCAAGTTGGTCTGGCTTCCATGTCATGGAATTTCTGCATTGCCACTCTGCAAGCTTAGGAGACACCTGTTATGGTTTGAATGTTCATCCCCTCAAAACTCTTGTTAGCCTGAGTAGAGGGCACCCTGCACTCACTCTCCTGCCACCACAGTTGGCAACTTTTAGGAGCATATTCTTGCTCTGCTGTGGTTGATTTGTATTTTGTTTTTCCTTCTTTGTTTTTCCTTTCCTATAATATAATATAATATAATATAATATAATATATAATATAATATAATATATATAATATAATATAGAATATTACATAAAAGGCACAAGTTGGTTGTCCAACACAAACATCTCCTGCTTTAAGAAATTTCAAAATACAAAAATAATAAAAGTATGATTGCCTCATTACAAAATGTATTTTATAGTAGGGTTTTTGTTTTTTGAAAAGATGTTCCCACTACATATTTCAACACTGAAGTTTTCAGGGATAACTCAAGAAAAAAATGGTATAACTCAAGAAAAATAATGAATGTATATGTACTTTTGGCAAACTAATAATTCACAAGTAAGTGTGTGTTTTTACTAGATTTATAAAACAGTAAGAAACAGGAAAGATGTGTGGATTAGTAATGGGAAAACAGAGGTCTACTTTACATTTGCCATAATTCCAGCCTTACATGAATCCCTTAAACTTTGTGAGCCTCTATGTCCTCCTCCAGAAAATTTGTTATTTTCTGGGGTTTTTTGTTATTTTTTATTTTCTGTTATTTTCTGGAGGAGGACATTGACTGGGACAAAATGAGTTCTATGGATTTGCTGTAAACTATTTTCTGTTGCTTATAACAGAATACCTGGAACTGGGTTATTTATAAAGAAAAGAGATTTATTTCTTATAATTCTGAAGGCTGAGAAGTCTAAGGGCATGGCTCAGCATTCCACAAGGGCCTTCTTGCTGGAGAGGATCCCTCTAAAGAGTCCCAGCCTGGTGTAGAGCATCACATGGTGAGGGGACTGAGTGTGCTTGCTCAGGTCTCTCTTTCTCCACTTTTTAATTTTTTTATTTTTAAAGTTTTTATTTGTAGAGATGGGATCTTGCTATGTTGCCCAGGCTGGTATCAACCTCCTGACCTCAAGCAATCCTTCCGCCTCAGCCCCGCAAAATGCTGGGATTATTACTCCATTAATCCATACATGGATTAATTCATTCATGAGTGGAGAGCCGTCATTACCCAATCACTTCTTAAAGGCCTCACCTCTCAATACTGCTAAATTGGGGACTAAGTTTCAACAGGAGTTTTGAGGGGATGAACATTCAGACCACAACAGGGGTCTCCTAAGCTCGCAAAGCAGAGTGGCAATGCAGAAATTCCATGACATGGAAGCCAGACCAACTTAAGTGGTTTGATCTTCATTCATTTTTAATCACCTTCCCAGAACTACTGTTCCTCTCTTGATTATAAAATGTGTAGTATCCACCTGGCAGGACTATTTAAATGTTAAATGAAATAATCGCCACAAAGTGCCTAGCCATTGCCTGCCTCAACATTGATGTTCAGTAATTTTAGTTTTATATCCACCTCCAACTTTGCCATTCTACTGATTGATAACCATATCAAATGTATAAAGAACTCACAGCATCCATCTGACTCAGGGTGCCATTTGGAGATTCAGTAATGAAAGATAATGTCATCCTTCCGCGACGTGCCTTTTGCTTTCAATGTGGGAGGGACGGAAGCTAGCCTGAATGGAGGGCACCCTGTACTCACTCTCCTGCCACCAGAGTTGACAACTTTTAGGAGCATATTCTTGCCCTACTGGGGTTGATTTGTATTTTGTTTTCCCTTCTTTTCACTGAGTTTTGCTTACTTGCTTCTTACTGATGATTTCATTTTGTTGAGATTCATATACACAAACACATGCACGCACACACACAACACATATATTTGTCTGCCTCTCCCTTCAGTCATGGATCATTTCCTGCTTAAATCATTTCCCCAGGCTCCCCTCCCCTTCATCTGGCTAACGCTTCAGCTTTCCTCATGGAAACCTTTCTGACCCTTCACCACTCTTCCTATTTGCTTTCATAGCACCCTATGTTCTTCCTTCCTAACACTTACCGTGATAAAAATTGCATAATTTATTTGTGTCATATTAGTCTGACTCCCTTTGCAGGCTGCAGGCTCCAAGAAGGCAGCAAGCTTGTCTATTTTGTTCACTGACATGTCCCTAAGACTTGCAGTGCTTAGCATTTAGTAGGGGCTCCAGAAATATGTGTGGAGTGGATGGATGGGCGAATAAATGAAAAGTGAATGAATGAATAAGGCCCAGAAGCTGGCTTCCATCCATAAGAATGGACTAGCTCTGCGGTGGCAGGTCTGCCCCTTTCCTCATTTCATATAGAGCTTCATCTTCACTCTTGCCGTTGGCGGGATTCCTCCACAGCTTCTCCTACACTCTCTTAAAATGAAATTGATGAAATTGATTTACTAGTAACATGAACAGTTCAACCAGAAGGTTTTCATAGATCATGATTCTACAGAAATGCAATCTTGCTCAAACTGTGGCTTAAACACACATTGATAATACCCTCTGTGTCTTCTAATAGGGCACGTAAATCTACTTTGGGATAGCCCATATGGTTATTAAGAGAAGTAGGATGGTTAAAGGATCTTACAAATGACAGAACCCATTTTAGATTCCACGTTGACAATTTTTCCAGCCCAACAGTTCAACACTAAAGATTCTGCATGCATCATTTGGGGTCCCTCACTTTTGCCTCTTGGATTTCCTACCCTCTTTGTGCCCCCAGTTAATCAAATGAGCAGGCGAACAGGAAGAGCTCCTTAAAAGGAAGGTGTGGGTTTAAATCAAATCAGTCTTTTTTCCTATTGACGACTGCCCACAGAGCATAAAGAGTGCTTGAGACTTGGAGAGAAAAGTCAAGGAGGGAGCAGAAAGTGAGGCAGAACCATGGATTTTTTTCTCTTTATGTTTCTGTCCTTAATAAAATAGCAACACGAAGGCTTCTCAGATGACGAGCGGTTTTCCTCTTCCAGTCCAGTCTAAGAATCACGTTGAACAACTGCAGGCAGCTATGTAAGAAATAGTTTCCAAAATAATTTTCCGTAGCTCTGCTGTGTTTGGGTCAACCCTCAGGCTTCTTGACAATAGATTTGTTCTTGTTTCCTCCTGATACCTGGTGCAGTGCTTTGGTGATTGTGCTAAGAGGACATGAGTACCCGCCTCTCAAACTCCCAGAGGTACATTGGCATTATAAAGGAACAATAGCCCAAGCTTATGTGTGGAGGGAATATATTGAAGGATGCTATGTTTAATTTCACTGCTTCCGTGAATGGTCTTCAAGATGAATAGCTTCCAGATTCCTATGATTTCTCATTTCTTTTTTCTTTAAATAGCATATCAGGGCCCGCAGTTCACCCTAAATAGCATTCATTTCAGCAATTCAGACCTGTCTGGGTGTGTGTCACAGAAAGGCGGGGCAAGGGTCACTTTGGAAGGGGATTTTGGTGGTGGGAGTCTATACCCTGGAGTGGAGCCGGCTTGGGTACTTCAGACGTCAGTGGGCTCCTCCCTTGGCTCCAGGTAAAAAGAAACTGTACACTGAAGCTGCAATAGCCAGTTTTCAGAAGCTAGGGGAGATGTGAACAGCACAATCTGATGCCAGGGGAGAAAAGGTAACTAAAGTGGGAAGGAGCAACATTCTGTCTGCTTCTGTGCTAATACTGCAGCATTTGGGGGATCTTGAATTCTTCTGAGACTGTAACTGTCTATATCTTTGGGGACATGGTGGCAGCAGCATTGGCAGACATCAGCACCCTCATGGGGCAGAGTCCATGCGGGCTTATGTGGGCACATGCAAAAGATTCCTGAGGATTCCTGATAAAACCTAAAGGAGAGAGCTCACAGAGAGGGTGGAGGATGCAGGAGCCCGTGGGACAGCAATAATCATTGTTAATGTGACCCTGTTTGGAAACTTAAGTGTAGAACAAGGAAAGCACAAGTTACAGGAGAATTATAAAATGTCAGTGCCGGGAAGGATCTTAGAGATTATCTAGTCAAATATCCCTCATGATACAGGCGATGATAGCAAAGCCCAAAGAGGATAGGCTACTCACCCTTGCTTGATGGCCAGTTTACAACATAACCAGGGTAGAAGTTAGTTCTCTGGAGGCTCAGCCCATGACACATGATGGACT
>NW_026656445.1:0-5793 GCF_009828535.3 Hylobates moloch
AGCACTTGCAGCTCCCACATCTCGGCTGTTGCTGTCTTCTTTGGATCTGCAGCATTCATGTACCTGCAGCCATCATCTGTCAGCTCCATGGACCAGGGGAAAGTGTCCTCTGTGTTTTATACTACTGTTGTGCCCATGCTGAACCCCCTGATCTACAGCCTGAAGAATAAAGATGTCAAAGTTGCCATGAAGAAAATTCTGCATCAGACAGCATGTTATGAATAGAATCAATGTCATGTTGTCATATCAAGATAGGTCTTTGGTTTGATTAGATATATAACTTATTAGATATATTGTTGAGATTTATGAAAATTCAGTGATGCTCTTTTATGTAACACATCTCCAAAATATTCCTCCAGTCTACTTCCATTGAAGTATATTCCAATGAGTATATGTAGAGAAATGCTAAGAATAAAATCAAAAGACTTTTGAGGTTTAAAGTATCCCTAGTTTTATTTATTATTATTTTTATTGAGATGGAGTCTAGCTCTGTTGCCCAGGCTGGAGTGCAGTGGTTCAATCTTGGCTCAATGCAGCCTTTGCTTCCCAAGTTCAAGAAATTCTTTTGCCTCAGCCTACTGAGTAGCTGAGATTACAGGCGTGTGCCACCATGCCTGGCTAATTTTTAAATTTTTAGTAGAGAAGGGGTTTCACCATATTGGCTAGGTTGGTCTCGAACTCCTGGTATTCAATGATCTGCCTGCCTTGGCCTCCCAAAGTGTTGGGATTACTGGTTTGAGCCACTACTCTCGGCCCTTAGTTTTATCTTTTAATTATAATATAGACAACAACCTCAACAACGACAACAATGATAATGATGATGGTAATGAGAATGATAGTAATAACATATATTATTGAAAGTTTATGAAATGTCAAGCACCCAGCACTTTAAATGGGTCACCCTATTTAACATTTACAGTATTACTTCAGGGAAAGCCTTAGTATCATTGTGCTTTTAAAGATGAAAAAATTAAACATTTGTTTGAGTGACTGCTCGGGGTTCCCACCATAATATGATATTGAGACTGGAAAGGTTGGCTCAAGAACTTCTGACATTATTCAAAGTGATACTTGGTCCAGGTAATTGTGAGTAGGTCTAAGGACTCTAGAGAATTTCTGTCTGCAAATCAAGCTTCCCCTGTTCCCTATGACATGTTCCCTACGTGACTGTGTCACTGTCCTCTGGATAGCTTCATGACAGTTTCACTTTTATTTCATTTATTATAATGAACATAACCAAAATCTTTCAAATTTGTAATGATCAATGAAAAACAGAGCAAAACCAGAAAATTATTCTAGTCTTATTAAAGAGATGCATCATAGATACTTATATTATTATACTTGATATCAACAGTTTATCAAAAAGCATCACACACATTGTCTTATCTTCATACCAATAACACTGTGGCTGTTTATGAGGCAGATCATTGGGGCAGCTGAAAATTCTGCTAAGTTGCATTGCTTCCATGTAGTTCACACTCTTTGGTATCATAATGTATAAACAGTTTCCATTTTATGCCAATTTTTCTTTAAAAAAATCTCTGCCTTCATGTTATTACTTTTCTGCTTCTGGGCACTTAACATCCTGTAACTGTGAATATCCATGATATTCTAATGACTCAATTGCCTGTGATTCTCCCCAATTTAAATTACCTACTTGCTATTGTCAGATCAATATTTTTTGATGCTGTCCCATGTTATTCAACTAATATAACAAATTTCAGTGTTCACTATAGTTTCCTAATATAGGAACAACTAGTACAATATGTCTTTATCATTTTTACACTCCATTATCCATTCATTCAATGCAGTCAGAGATTTGCTCTTAAGGACCCATTGCATTTATTACTTCACTTAATTTTCATCATTTATATAAAGTAAGGGAAAATGGCTACAATTATAACTCTTGTCTTAGGCATGATTCCCAGTCTAGCACTCTGTCCAGCAGACTGTCGTGTATACCAATAAGCCAAAAAAGGACAAACAAAAAAGCACTGTTGGGTAGACACTTGAATCAATATGGCTTGAGCTCATACACAAAATATAGACTACTTAAAAGGCAGTAGCTCTATCAAGGAAGAGGGAAAAAGCATGTCATATTCAGGGTACTATAATCAAGGCATAAAGATAGAAGACTAAGCAGAAGTAGTTCATGAACCACCCTGGATCACTGTAAGAGATCACTCATTTTTTTTTTAATTTGAAGTTCTAATTTTTGTGGATACATAATAGGTGTATATATTTACGGGTTGCTTGAGATATTTTGAAACAGGCATGCAATACATAATAATCACATCAGAGTAAATGGATTATCTATCACCTCAAGCATTTATCCTTTGTGTTATAATCCAATTATACCCTTTTAGTTATTTTTAAATATACAATTAAATTATTTTTGACTATAGTCACCCTGTTGTGCTAGCAAATACCAGGTCTTTTCTATACTTTCTATTTTTTTGTACCCACTAACCCTCCCCACTTTCCCGACCCCGTGCCCCCCCCCCCCCCTACTACTCTTCACAGCCTCTGGTAACCATTCTTCTACTCTCTATCTCCATGAATTTCATTGTTTTAACTTTTAGCTCCCATGTGTAAGTGAGAACATGTGACTTTTCTCTGTCTATGCCTGGCTTATTTCACTTAACGTAATGACCTCCAGTTTCATCCATGTTGTTGCAAATGATAAAATCTTACTCTTTTTTATGGTTGAATAGTACTTCATTGTGTATATGTACCACATTTTTTTTTATCCATTTGTCTTCTAATGGACACTTAGGTTGCTTCCAAATCTTGGCTATTGTGAATAGTGCTGCAGTAAACATAGAAGTGCAGATGTCTCTTCAATATACTGATTTCCTTTCTTTGGGGTATATACCTACGAGTGGGATTGCTGGATTGTAAGGTAGCTCTATTTTCAGTGTTTTGAGGAACCTCCAAACTATCCTGTCTAACGATTGTACTAATTTACATTCCCACCAACAGTGTACGAGGCTATCGTTTTCTCTACATCCTCATCAGCATTTAAGCCGATCTTTTGGACAAAAGCCATTTTAACTGGGGTGAGATGGTATCTCATTATAGTTTTGATGGGTGTTTCTCTGATGATCAGTGATGTTGAGCATCTTTTCATATGCCTGTTTGCCATTTGTATGTCTTCTTGTGAGAAATGTGTATTCAAATCTTTTGCCCATTTTAAATTGGATTATGAGATTTTTTTCCTGTAGCGTTGTTTGAGCTTCTTATACACACACTCCAGTTATTGATCCACTATCAGATGAGTAGCTTGCAAATATTTTCCCCATTCTGTGGGTTTTCTGTTCACTTTGTTGACTGTCTTTTGCTATGAATAAGCTTTTTAACTTGATGTGATTCCATTTGTCTGTTTTTGCTTTGGTTGCCTGTGCTTGTGGGATATTACTCAAGAAATCTTTGCCCACTCCAATGCCCTGGAGAGTTTCTCCAACGTATTCTTGTAGTAGCTTCCTAGTTTTAGGTCTTAGATTTAAACATTTAATCCATTTTAATTTGATTTTTGCATATGGCAAGAGATAAGGATCAAGTTTCATTCTTCCGCATATGGATATCCAGTTTTCCCAGAACCATTTATTGAAAAGACTGTCCTTTAGTTCCAATGTTATCTTCTTGTCACCTTTGTAGAAAATGAGTTCACTAAAGGTTTATAAATTTGTTTCAGGTCTATTTGAATGTTTTATTCCAATACCATGTTTAAATCAGTCTCTGAGTGATTCTCATTATTGTATAATTAGTTATGAAAAGGCCTATTGATAGCATTCCCGTTTATCATCTCAACCAAGCTTCAAGTATTTCTCACTCCTTTTATTTATCATGTTGATGTAATTAGTCAGTCATAGTCAGCTCTCCTGTGAAGTGGTGATTCAAATACATCATAATTTGTCATAGACATCTCAGAATCCTGCAGGCATTGTAATTCTCAAGCTAAATGGAAGCTCTCTGATACACGGCATGAAGGAACTTGCTGCACTCTGAAAAAATTTCAGTGGGAAGGAGTTAATACGAGATATCATAGAACACCTCAATTCTTAGAGTGGTCCATACACCAGCAGCATTGGCAAAACTTGACAGATGCTTAAAAGTGCAAATCTGAAGCTATGTATCAAACTTACCAAATCAGAATCTGCATTTGAAGAGGATCCCCAGTGTGATAAGCTTTTAAGAAATACCAATATCTGACTTCAGATCCCAAGATTTTGATTTAAGTGACATGGGGAGGACATCTAATATTGTATTTTAAAAATCCCTTCGCTTTAAATATGCAGTAATAATTGAGAAAGATGAATGTAGCCCAATCATCGACTTCTTTAAGTAGAATTGAACCTAATGTATTTATCTCTACTTTGATATGAGTGTCCAAATTTACCTTGATTTATTCTGCTAAGACTGCATCCAATTATTCCTATGTTGGAGAAAAACAGGAAAATATAAGAAATAAGAAGGAACATGGAACATAGGAATCTAAAAATAAAATATTTAAATATTCAAATTAACATAGGAAAAATATTATTAAGGACTCTTTAAAAAGTTAAGTACTATATCAATATTATGAATTCTTACCCCATAACTCTTAAAATCCAAGTATATATAGATTTTACTTTTGAATCAAGTATATTACCTATTTATACATAAATTAAACATATTTTTGCACAAGGAAATAAGTGGCTTAATTGGTTATTTAGTATTATCTAGGCCTATTAGCAGTAAGATAACTTGTCAGGATATGCCTGGTGCCCTGAAACCTGCTAATCATAGTGTAGGCTGTGAACCAATAGCACTGGCTATAAGAAATGAAGAATCTCAAACCCCACTCAGATCTGCTGGATCAGTGTCTAGATGTTAACAAAATGCCCAGGTAATCCCTGCACACAAAACTTTATCGCTAATTGAGAAGTTTAGGATTGGCAGATAATCTCACTTGAGGGAAAAAAAAAAAAGGCCACTAGAGAGTCAACTGTAATTGCTTTTTTCCTCAAGAGCTAGTTTCCCTGAGAAATGGAAATCTTTGTGGAGTATTTGTTCCATGTTATTCGGCACCTGATGTATTTAAACCAAGGAGATAGCTTTATAGCCCAGCCATCAGAACTGCTCAGGGGACTGTCAAAGGCAAGGATATTTGCTTCTATAGTGCTGCAGAAAAAATGAAAGGTTACAATTGTGGATGCTGCTTTGTGATGTAGACCAGCTTCTGAGACCAGACTGAGGGATGTGCCCTGCCCTGTTTCTCAGCACAAAAGATAGTAGAAACACCCAACACCAGCATTAGTGCCATTCTTTTCCAGGACAAATAGAGTAAGTTGCAGGTAAAATTTGGCATTGCAGTTCTCAAGCAGAGGTAAGGTGACTGCGGTCATCTCACACTTGTGATTTAAAACTATTAGGCCTGAAGTAATTGTTGTCAAAATTCAAAGATCCCTCTAGAAACATTCATTCATTCTTTCATTCACTCATAAAATATTTTTAAGCACCTTTGATGTGTCAGACGCTAGTTACTTGGGTTAAAGAAGAGGAGAAATTTAAGTTAGTCTTACATCTGTCTTAGAGTTTAGCTCACAGTGTACAATTGCACTGTGTTAGAAGTAATAGGTTGCTTTCAAAGCTTGTATTCAGAAGGTCAATCTACTCCAATGAGTTGCAGATGTCTTCCTGATGGTGTAATTTTTAAATGAGACTTGGAAGAAATACAATTTCACCAGGCAATTGAGGGATAGGATTTAGTAAGACTATTTCATCTGAAAGGAAGCACAAATAAAAGTTCAG
>NW_026656446.1:0-5790 GCF_009828535.3 Hylobates moloch
AAAAAGAATAAAATACCTAGGAATACAGCTAACAAGGGAGGTGAAAGATCTCTACAACAACAATTATTAAACACTGCTGAAAGAAATCAGAGATGACACAAACAAGTAGAAAAACATTCCATGCTCATGGATAGGAAGAATCAATATTGTTAAAATGGCCATACTGCCCAAAGCAAATTACAGATTCAATGCTATCCTAGTAAACTACCAGTGACATTATATTAGTCTGTTCTCACACTGCTAGGAAGAAATACCCAAGACTGGGTAATTTTTAAAGGAAAGAGGTTTAATTGACTCACAGTTCCACATTGCTGGGGAGGCCCCAGGAAACTTACGATCATGGTGGAAGGCAAAGGAGAAGCAGGCACCTTCTTCACAAGGCGGCAGGACGGAAAAATGCTGAGTGAAGGGGGATGAGCCCCTTATAAAACCATCAGATCTCATGAGAACCTCATTCATTATCATGAGAACAGCATGAGGGAAACTGACTCCGTGATCCCATTGTCTCCACCTGGTCCCACCTTTGACATGTGGGGATTATGAGATTATGGGAATTACAATTTAAGATGTGATTTGGGTGGGGAGACAAAGACTAACCATATCGAACGTTCTTCACAGAATTAGAAAAAAAATTATTTTAAAATTCATATGGAACCAAAAAAGAGCCTGAATAGCTGAGGCAATTCTAAGCAAAAAGAACAAAGCCAAAAGCATCATGCTATTCTACTTCAAACTCTACTATGGGCATATGGTAACCAAAACATCAAGGTATTGGTACAGAAACAGACACATAGACCAATGGAACAGAATAGACAACCCAGAAATGAAGCCACACACAACCATCTGAATTTGGACAAAGCTGATACAAACAAGCAATGAAGAAAGGACTCCTCATTCAATAAGTAATGGTGCTGGGATAACTTGCTAGTCTTATGCAGAAGACTGATACTAGACCCCTACCTTAAACCACATATAAAAATCAACTCGATATGGATTAAAGACTTAAATGTAAAACCTAAAACTATAAAAACTCTGGAAGATAACCTAGGAAATATCATTATGGACACAGGACTTGGCAAAGATGTCATGATGAAGACACCAAAAGCAAACAACAAAACCAAAAATTGAAAAATGGGATCTAATTAAATGACACAGATTATCAGCAGAATAAGCAGACAAACTACAGAATGAGAGAAAATATTTGTAAGCTATGCATCTGACAAAGGTCCAATATCCAGAACCTATAAGAAACTGAAACAATTTAACAGACAAAAAAGAATTCCATTAAAAATTGGGCAAAAGGCCGGGCCAGGCACGGTGGCTCAAGCCTGTAATCTGAGCACTTTGAGAGGCTGAGGCAGGCAGATCACAAGGTCAGGAGTTTGAGGCCAGCCTGGCCAATATGGTGAAACCCCTTCTCTACTAAAAATATAAAAATTAGCCAGTCATGGTGGCAGGTGCCTGTAGTCCCAGATTCTTGGGAGGCTGAGGCAGGAGAATTGCTTGAACCCGGGAGGTGGAGATTGCAGTGAGCCAAGATCATGCCATTGCACTCCAGCCTAGGAGACAGAGCAAGACTCCATCTCCAAAAAAAGTGGGCAAAGGTCATGAACAGACACTTCTCAAAAGAAGACATTCATGCGGCCAACAAACATGAAAAAATGCTCAACATCATTTATCATTAGAGAAATGCATATCAAAAGCACAATGAGATACCATCTCATACCAGTCAGAATGGCTATTACTAAAACGTCAACAAATAACTGATGCTGGTGAGGCTGCGGAGAAAAGGGAATGCTTCTACACTGCTGGTGGTAATGTAAATTAGTTCAGCCATTGTGGAAAGCACTGTGACAATTCCTCAAAGAACTTAAAACAGAATTACCATCAGACCCAGCAATCTCATTACTGGGTATATACCCATAGGAAAAGAAATTGCTCTTCCATAAAGATACATGGATACATATATTAATTGCAATACTATTTGCAATAGCAAAAACATGGAATCAACCTAAATGCCCATCAGTGACAGACTGGATAAAGAAAATGTTACATACACCGTGAAATACTATGCAGCTGTGAAAAAGACAAGAAAAAGACATCCTTTGCAGAAACACGGTTGGAGCTGGAGGCCATTATCCTAAGCAAAGTAACACAGGAACGGAAAAATAAATACCACATGTTTGCATTTATAAGTGGGAGCTAAACAACAAGGACACGTGGGTACTAGAGGGGGAACAGCAGACACTGGAGCCCACTTGAAGGTGGAGGGTGGGAGGAGTGAGAGGATCACAAAAAATACCTATCAGGTACTGTGCTTATTATCCAGGTGATGAAATCATCTGTATGCCAAACCCCCATGACATGCAGTTTACCGATATAACAACTTTGAACATGTGCCCCCGAAAATAAAATAAAAGTTAAAATAAAAGGACTAACCAAAAAAAATTTTTGCTGCTTTTTGTCTTCAGTTTTACATCTTAGCTTATTTTTCAACTTGCCTAGTTTACCTCGTATTCTTTCTGATTTCCGCATTAAGAAGAGATTAGAGGAAGTGATTTCAATGTTCTTTTCATTCCAGTAACTAGGCAAAGGATCTCAGAATTATCTGTAAATAGAAGAAGTTAGACAATGGTATATTTGACTTTCATTTAAAACCTGCAAACTGATAAAACAACAAAAAAGTCACATTTAAGAAAGAACTTAATAGTGTGAATTCTTTGTATTGGTAACTGTGATTTTTTAAAAGCAGCATTCTTTTTATGAGATTCAGGGTTTCAATGAAAACAAAACTTCTTTTGGCATTTAAATCACCTAGAGTAGGATATTTAATTATTATTTTTCGAAGCATAAGACCTTTGGAAATGTAAACACGATTAACTCTAGCAAAGAACAACGAGAAAAAGACAAATGTAATCTGTGAGTAATAGAAAATTTATTATGCCTCCCAGAGAACTGTTCTGTACATTAATATAAAAAAGCATAATTTAATTTACATGCCTTGCTGAATTTCCAAGGCACGGATGCTGGATCATCAAAGGAACAAGAATATAAGTATGCAAAGAATTAATCTGAGGCTCAGCAGTCCTAATATATACACACTGAATAAAAATTTTTTGCTACCAATGGAAGTTTTCAGTTCTGAGAACCTACTTCCTTTGAAATATCATTAAATTATTTCCATTTTTTATTAATTCCTTACTTCATTAAACTAAGATGTATTATATACCTACCATTCACCTGAAACTGGGCTAGGTACAGAGATGCATTAATAAGCAAAAAGGTAACGTTTCAAGCGAAGAGTGTGGCAGAAGAGTATTAAGTGTGTCGTTTCATATTGATGGAAGTGCTCAGAAGGAAAGGCCCATGACTCTTTGTGAGTTATAACAAAGGCATGGTTTAGGCTAGGGGGTTCCACAGAAGTGAAGCTTTAGGTTGGATCTGAGGGGCAAATTGAAATTAAGAGGGGAAATGAGGGGAGGAGCCAGTCAGAAGGAGCACTCAGGCAAGGGCACAGCACATGCAAAACCCAGGTAGGAGAAAATATGTCACAAACAAGACACAAAGAAAGCAATTGTATGGTTGGAATGTCAAGACAAAATGGAGAGTCCTGTGGGTTGGAGGTGGAAATGTACTCAGGAACAGGACCAAACATTACAAACCATTTCAATGACTTCTGCCAAACGAACCCATTTTTCTTATTGTAAGTTAGTATCGACGTTGTATGTGAGTACAGATAGTTAATTTTGGAACAAAATACAGCAAATATAATGTGAAATTTGGAAAATAGGACATTAAGTATAATGTGAAATATCACAGGAAGCAAATGGATACATTTTACCAACTAAGTTTCCAACATAATATTCCATGATGGTTTTTCATTTAACAAAAATTTTGGTGATTTGGAAGAGGAGATGGTATCTCTGTATCAGAAATGCCTCTGGCTGTAAAAAACAGAACTCCTGATTAACAGTGCCTTAAACCAGATGGACATTTACTGTTTACCTAACAAGAAATGTAGAAAAAATTTTTCAAAATAACCAAGGATAAAGTTCCTGTTACCTTTCTTTCCTGCCATGCCTAATGTCTTGGCCTCTCATGATTATTAGATGTTTGATATACCTCCAGAGAAAAAGAAAAATAAGGGAAAATCTATGTCCAAAGTAGAAAGAAAGGAGAAGAGGGAGTTCAAATTATGATTTTCTACCTCTAATTTTAATCAGGAAAGCAAAATACTTTCCCAACAAATCCAAGGCAGTCCTTCACTTATGTCTCATTGGCCAAAAAACAATAATATTTCCACTACTCCTACCTGGCAGGGAGCTGTGAACATGAGAATTTGGCATGTCTCAGACCTTCAGTAGAAAGTGGAAAAGGGAGAAAGCAGAGGCGGTGCTGCCTGGCTATTCAATCAACAGTGCAAATGCCTGAAAAGACTGGGTTATGACAACACTTGCCCTGGAAACCAAGACAGGCAACGTTTATTTTGGACAAAATTATGCACCAGGTTTCTGTTTATCCAACTGGGGTTTTGTGAATATTCTACAATAATTTCTTGGTTTTCTGTTTTGATTTTTATGATCACAGAAAAACTTGATGTTGGATCGTACAACCATGTTGGATCACATGGGTGACTGGACTAGAACCTACCCCTATATTTGCTTGATGTTTAGATCACATTGACATCAATAGTACATCTTTGATGGTGATCAGCTAATGAAAAGATAGCAGAACGTGATAAAGAAAGTACACCATTCTTGCCAGGTATGGTGGCTTACGCTTGTAATCCCAGCACTTTGGGAGGCCGAGTCTGGTGGATCATGAGGTCAGGAGTTTGAGACTAGCCTGATCAACATGATGAAACCCTGTCTCCACTAAAAATAAAAAAAAATTAGCCGGATGTGGTGGCATGTGCCTGTAATCCCAGCTACTCAGGAGGCTGAGGCAGGAGAATCACTTGGAGCCAGGAGGCAGAGGTTGCAGTGAGCCGAGATAGCACCACTGCACTCCAGCCTGGGTGACAGAGTGAGACTCTGTCTCCAAAAAAAAAGTACACCATTTTTTCCCAGAAGTGAAGTCCAAATGATATCATGAAGCACTGTGCAAATAAAGGTTTCACGTGAGTTTGAGTAAAGTGGTAAGTGAATTGAGTTACCAGATGGCACACAGTAGTATAGGCATGCTAAATGCCTTCAAAGCCATGATGTGGCTGTATGATACTCAAATTTCAAACAGATTAAGATTCAGCATGTCAAGATGATTCATCATATTAAATTAAAAACATTAATTTTATTGGAGTAATAGTTTGGCTTATAATTTGCAAATTTGTTTCTTATAGCCAAGTCCTGTGAGCATAAGATGTTTATACCTATTTTTATATTTATAAGCATTTAAGAGTATAGTGAAAGTAATACAAGTCAACACTGAATATATGAGTTATTATTTTTTTCTTTAAAAAGATTCTGTTCAAATTTTAGCAACATTGTATTAGAGGGCCTTTCAAGTTAGTCATGGAAGACCCTAAAATTACCCTTGCCTGCCCTCATGTCAAGAGTAATTAAAAACGTCTATTTCTGCCCTACTCTGCCTTTTGCTAGTCCACATTTTAAAAAGCAATGAATATACTCTTCCTATGTGTCTTTTAGGCTTTGCCCAGGGATTTCATACTCCAACTCAAGAAACAGATCAAAAGACGCTGAAGTTTCTGAGTAGTGTCTGCTGGAGTCTTTTATTCAGTGTCTACAATAAAGTGTTTACATTAAAGTTTTAAAGCTGGTAGTATTTATTAAT